>NW_021320149.1:230423-319184 GCF_001605985.2 Dendrobium catenatum
AACTAGGTCAATGGGCTGATTTGGCTGATATCCATACACGATCTCTGCAGGGCTGAGGCCAGTGGTTCGGTTTATAGAGTTGTTGTAAGCAAATTCGGCTATAGGAAGCTTTGAGTCCCAATCCCTAAGGTTTTCTCCTACTAAAGTCCTCAAAAGATTCCCTAGACTTCTATTGACAACCTCAGTTTGGCCATCAGTTTGGGGGTGAAATGCAGTGGAAAATTGGAGCTTTGTCCCCATTTTGTGCCAAAGGGTTTTCCAGAAATAGCTTGTAAACTTAACATCTCTATCGGATACGATTGTCTTAGGAAGGCCATGGAGCCTAACTATTTCGTCAAAGTAAAGCTTAGCGATTGGGGAAGCATCGAATGTTTTGGAGCATGGGAGGAAGTGCGCCATTTTAGAAAATCGATCCACGACCACAAAGACAGAATCATGTTTCCTAGTGATTTTGGTAACCCAGGACGAAGTCCATACTTACATCTTGCCACGGGCGACTAGGTACGGGGAGTGGAGAGTAGAGCCTACGCAAGTCCTCCTAGGGGTTTTATAGAGGACTTTGTACAATGCTATGTGTCATTTGGGTCTCACTCATCAGTGTGACCTCCTTATACTTTTGAATAGAAAAAGACATTGTTTGTTTTTCACTCATAGGCTGATGCGGACATCCAACCGTCCATGCTTATCCGAGGAGGAGCTGAAGATCGACGACCGATATCACTTTGTTTTATTTTAGTTTATTAAGTGTGTTTTGATTTAATTTTACAATTTCCCTTTTTACCCTTTTGTCTTATGTAAGCCCAAGGGGCTAATCTGTCTTTTAATTTCTTTTGAGGCCTATATATAGAGGCCCCTTCTCTTGTATTTGGCATGATGGATTATTAATAAAAAAAATTTGCGTTTTGCACTTGGGTTCTTTGGGAATAACGTTAGTTAAATCCCTATGGGAGGGAGTCGGAGTTTCCACCAGCCGCAGGATGGGTCCGGGCTCGTGGCGTGAAGTCCCTTGGAGAAGGGCAACGTAGTACCCGTCAGCAGCAGGATGTATCCGGGCTCGCAGTTGTATCTTTGATATTTTGTTTATTTGCTTTTGTTCCTTCTTATTGCTCTTCGTCGTTATCTTCATCTTCTTCCTCCTCCCCATCTTCGTTTGGCCGCCGGATTCTAACTTCACCCGATCCCACCCTCTTGGCCGCCGGCCACCTTCCCCCATTAGCTCCTCCACCGCCGGCCACCCTTGTTTGTCTCCATGAATGAAGAATCAATGTCACCTTAATGCTTACCTAAAGAGTTCAAATAATTTAGGAAATTATTTTCATCCTTTGAAATTCAAAATTTGAATTTCAAATAGTTTCCTAAATTAGAAAGCTATTTTAGGAAAGTATTGAATCTCATTCATGATGTAATTCAAACTTAATTTGGGTGATTTAATTTTGGGCGGTTTTCAAAATTTCAAATTCCACTAATTTGAAATTTGAATTCTTTCCTAATTTATCATTCAATTTTGGAAAGTTACTAAATGAATTTTATTTGAATTTCAAATTCAGCTAATTCTTTCTTTGGAAGTGTTTCCAAAAATCTGAGATTTATTTGTTTTCTGGCCGAAAAGCTCCAGGCCCCACTTCCGTTAAATCCCTTTCCAAATCCTGCTTCCCCTTTGGAATTAAATCCCTGTTTTCTCTCTAATTCCACCGCCTCCCTCCCCTCTCCTATTTACTCTAGATAGCTTCCCAATTCAAGGGCCTTGAGTGGAAAATTAATCTCAGCTTTCTCTCCACAATTACTGCTGGATTACTTCCTCCAATTCCTCTACAATCTAGTCCACCGAGATCTGAAAATTCCCTTCATAATTTTATTAGAAATCTGAGACTGTTTTCCCTCTCCCCCAAATGTCTGTTTGCTGTCCGGCACCAGAGGAAGGCTGAAACTATTGTTCTGAAGCCCCTTTCACAAGATTTCTTACCTTTGGAGAGCTCTCAACTGCTGTCCAAGGATTACGGCAGCTCAACCTTGCTGTCCTGTAGACCAGATAGGTCCTCCCTGCTGTCCAAATACCACTAAACCAGCAAACCACTTTTCCGATTGGTTCCCAACTGCTGTCAGCCCCAATTCCGGTGTTGTCCAAGGATTCCTGCTGCCCCAACGGTTACCCCAGCTTGCATGAAGGTTGAATTTTAACAATCCAACAAGAAGAGCTGCTGTCCAAGACTTCTAAAACCCCAAATCTGCTGAGAGATCCTCTCCCTAGCAAAGCCTTTCCTATCCGTTCTACATCATAGGCCCATGCGATGATGGACCCTCATGGAGAATATCAAGCATGACATTCTTCAAGTAATGGCCATTAATTGAAGGGATGTGCTACATGTCCTCCAAATTGATAAATTGATAGGACTTACCTCAATATTTTTTTTCTGATAATGAAAAGGACTTTAAACTAGGCTTAAATTTTCACCAATTTGATGATATAATAGTTGGCCCTTGGTCTGCCTAGCACCAAAACTAGTTCTCCTTATAATTTTTGAAGGTGCATCATGTGCCAAAAACTTTTGAAGTTTTCTTGGGCGTTGGGATGGATTTCTTCGATCAAGTTGAGCACTTCCATTTAAAGTAGGACATCTTGCTCCTAAGTAACGTAGTGCTTGACCTTTATTCAAATGATGATAATTCAACTTTGATAGGTAAGAGTGCCTTAGCTCCAATATCAGGGCATATGGTGTGGATTTAATCAACATCTTCTACATGCTACGATTTACCTATAACACTTCTATCACCTTGGTGTATCATTTCCTCTTATTTTTTGAGAGGATTTTCTTAAGCAATTCAAACAAATGCTTTGTGAAATTCCCCAGCCAAGTAATTTGTCTTTGAGTTGCAGATTGAAGAATATCGTCAACCACATTTTTCTTGGTTGAAGAACCTATATATCTTGGTGCTTCTCAAAGTTTTCCCGTTGTCTAAGATAATAGGATACAACATACTGAATTGATGAATATAACTTCTTTAAAAGGAGTTGATTCAGTCCACCAGGAGAAGCAATTAGTTGCTGCCAACATAAATTAATGTCCCTCCATGATCACGGATCAATGGGCCCAATTATATTCATAACCTAACATTCAAATGACTAGGGCGCCACAATCGAATGTAATGGATTCGATGGTTGATGGATTGTGTCCCCATGAACTAGACCTCATGACACTTCTTAGCATGATTAATACAATCTTCATGGCTAGAATGATTTTCTTATTTGCATCTCCCTAAAACTATTGAAATTTACTTAGGGAATTACATCTTCATGTTTAAAACTCCTGCCTTTATTGATGTTGTGGATGAAAGTTGCGTGCTTTGTAACCTTTCATTGATTTTGATGCTTTGTCTCATCTCTTCCCATCGACAAAAAGCAAACTCTGGAAAAGTTGAGTATTTTGAATTTAAGCATTGTCTAGTAGTTATTGGTGGATATTGATATATATATCATAATAGCAAGTTGAATAGCGAATTCCTCCCCAAGATGTTATTTAAATCGCATGCTTAAGTTTCTCAAGCTATTGGATGTCAAATATTTTTTTCCTTTTTTCTTTTGTTGTTTTTTCTTTGTTCTGTTGTACTTTAAATGTATGACATGGTCACTTGGTTAGAGGCATTGGAGAAAGCGGGTCATGTGTCTGCACAGGTATTCCCATAAGCTTAATTAATATTTTGACTGAGTCATGTTACTCCCTTTTCAACATTCTTTGAAGCCTTGATCGTCTTAACTCTATCATTTATTAAAGTTCAAGAGTAGATGTCTCTATTATAGAGGCTAATTTGATAGCTCCATGATTAGCATTTGTCATGTGACCCTGGGTTTATATCCATCACTGCATTAAGCTTTGAATATGAGTATAGATGAAGGTATTAGAAGCACTTCAATTTCTTTTATCATTTTCTTCCTCGTTACTAGAATGTGGGCACTGAGCCATTTGTTCTAATTATAGGTACCTGTTAAGCACCAATACAATCCTTTGGATGCAAATACAATACAAAAACAAGGAGAAGATTGGATCCACAAATCAGAAGAACAAGCTCAAGGCAACAATGCAAAGTTTATGTTGTACACGCAGTCAAGAAAACGGTCTAAGCACTGACCAACTCTTGGTTTTATTAGAAATAAATCTATAACATAAGGGGTATTTTTGTAAACCAGTTTATTATTATTTTAGACAGCTGACCCTCTTTTTTCGACTTGGAGAAGCCTATAAATAAACCCCCCTTACTGTATGAAGTTATGGAAATGAAATTCTGTAATTGAATTTATGGAAATGAATTTCTACTTTTCCTCTACCTCTTCTTCTCTTTTTCTCTTCTTCTTTCTCTAGGAGTCTCAACCTTCTCAAAAGGTGGCTTATTCTTCTTGATTCAATCAAGAAGCATATCAAATTGGTGTTTTCGTTGAGAGACTTCCCTCTCGTCCACTCATCATTCCAGCCATCAGTTCCTGCTGTCCACCATCCAAGAATAGCCATCAGCCGCAAGAATTGCTGCCCCATCCTCCACCAGCTCACCCAATCAGATCACCCTCCCAGCTGCCTTCCAGCACCTGACTGCAAGCAACAGGAAGCGATCACCTGCCTGGATCAACCGTTCAGCAAACCACCTACTGCAAGAAGCAAGTCGCCTAGCACCTTTGCCGCAAGAAGACATTCTGGCTGCTGTTGCCCACTAGATCAACCATTCCTCTTCAGCTGTTTTTAATCAGCCAAGCCTGGACAAAGCACCCAGCTTTCTTGGACAGCAAGGAAATTCTTCAACCCAGGACTCCATTGGCATCAAATTCTTCATATCTTTTTTTTTTCCTTATTGTCTTTCTTCTTTCTTTTCAAAAACTGATGTTTTTTTCTTCTCTTTCCAAGAAACCCATTCTTCTTTCTACCATCCAGGTTCCATAATTCTTCTTTCAAGATGAAGAACACTGACTTGGCCGAAGCATTACGTACCATACAAACCACTAATGAGTCAGATGCTCATTTCGCTTCCATCGGTTCAACATTACAACAACTTCAAGCATTTATGGACTCCGTTGACAAGCATCTTGACAGCCTACTTGTGGATTGTCCACCTTCCCATCAAGAACATCTACCGTCCACCGGGATTCCAAGATCAGTCAATGCAGGTTTATCTTTTCTTAAAAATATGAAAATACAACTTCCTCGCTTGAACATATTTGATGTAGAAATTTGGATCTTTATAGCGCCGGAATATTTTGATCTTCATAATATGCCAGATTACCACCATATAAGAACTATTTCATTTCATCTTGGAGGATCTGAGGCTATGCGGTATTAATGGATTCGCATGAAAGGCCAAACTCCTTGGCCCAAATTCATGATACCATGAATTTGGGCATCGGCTCAACATTACAACAACATTTTGGCATATCTTCCTATGAAGATTTACATGGCAATTTATCTAAATAAACTCATAAGCATCCGTTCTTAAAAACGAAAATCTTTTGAAAATCTTGCATTTAAAAATCCTTATCTTTTCGAATTTACCCTTATCAATTATTTTATTTCTGTTCTCAAACAAGAATTGTGTAGAGAACTCTTATTAGCCAAACTCATTACTCTTTTAGATGCAATGGATTTAACTCAACATCGTGAATCCAAATTTCAAGAATTTCTTGCACTTCCTTCCCCACAATAGTGGAAATCCCCCCCCCCCATTCCAAACAAACCTACACACCCCTCCATGCCTATAGGCTAACCATCTACCCACACTTCCTCACCAAACTCCTCAAAACCACCCAATCTACCCCTTCGAAAATTCAATTTCTTCGCGAGAAAGGTTTTCGTTTTAATTGCAATTCAAAATTTAGCCCTCAACACCATTACCCTAATAAATTTTATCTCCTAATGGGCACCATTGATTCTAATAATATAGACGACAACCATCATTCATATATTGACCTTGATTCATAAGATTTATCTCCAGTAATAAGTTTAAATGATCTACCTGAGCAATTTAATGCATGATCTTTTCGTTTAACCTGCCATATTAATAAACATAATATTCATATCTTGATCGATAGTGATAACACTCATAACTTTATTCAAGATAACATGTTATCCAACTTGGCATTCACCCCGAACCAATTAAACAATTTAACATTTCCATTGGCAATGGCATTTTACTTCTCTGCAACTCAAAATATTCCCAAATTGCAATTAATATACAATGGTATCCGATCAATTCAGATTTATGCATTCTTTTTATGCACGGGGCTGATATTGTCTTGTGTATGCAATGACTTCAATTATTAGGCTCAGTTTTACAAAATTACCAAGGCCTCACCATGCAATTTATCGATAAAAAATGCAACACCATTCTTCCAGTGGAACTACAACTAATTGTCAATCTAATATCTTTCCATCAATTTCATGTTTTGATATCACATTCTCCATCGATGCAAGTTTTTACCATTCATTCTCAAGGCCTACCACATGCACGCCTTATTGATCACTGTATAAACCTCCCTCCGCTTTCCAAACCGGTCAATATTCATCCTTACTGATATCCTCACTTTCAAAAAGATGCAATGGAACAATTAGTTAAAGAAATGTTACAATCAAGCATTATTCATCATAGTAATAGTCATTTCTCCAGTCTTGTTCCCTTGGTTAAGAAGCGTGATGGTACTTGGCATTTCTATTGTTAAATCCTAACCGTCCCTTGGCATTTTGATCCCAAGACTAGGACGGGAATCCGTAGGAGGCTCACCTATTAAATCCTAGCCATCCCTTAACATTTTGATCCCACGGCTAAGATGTGAATACATGGGAGGCTCACCTGGATCACGTTGATCTCCTTCCATATTTAGATAGCTGATTTAGGAAGTTATATTAGAGCAATTATGCATTATTCTGTAATTCTTTGTTTTTTTATTAAGATATGTTCTATAGATTATAAATAGGGACAAGTTTTTGCAATAAAATTAAGCCTTTTCCCTCTCCAATTCTCTGAATTTAACATGGTATCAGAACCTTCATTGTCGTTGCCGAAATTCTGAATTTTTTGTACTGTCGTGCCTTCATTGTCGGCCTTCCCTTGTAGTTGTTATCCTATCTATAACCAACACAGCCTTCATTGCTGCCCTGCTTGATATAGCCTTCATCTTTGCCCTTTGTTGTCGTAATGTCTGAAGCAAATTCCTCCCAAAGCTTTTGACCAAATGGAGGACTCTATGGTGCACCAAGGAAGAGATCTCCAAAATATGTAACATTCCTATCGCTTAAATGGGAAGAATTATTTGAAGTTGTCTCAATTTGTGAAGGCCGATTTGAAAGGAAAAGGAAAGATAAATCACCTCCTTCGGGTGGGACCAAAAAAAGAATATCCTAATTTTTTAGCATGAGATGAAGTGAACTCCATGATCATATCATGGTTATGGAATTCCATGACTCCGGAAATTAACGATATTTTCATGTTCCTATCTAGTACAAAAGGCATATGGGATGCCGCCAGGCAAACCTTCTCAGAAGCTCGGGATGTTGCACAAATCTTCGAAATTAAAATCAATGTGGGAAGCACAAAATAAGGAGGCAAAACCGTGACTGAATATGCCACTCTCCTTCAAAGCTTGTGTCAAGAACTTGATTACTACAGTTGCATAGAGACCAAGTGTCCAGAAGATGCGGCTATCCTAAAAAGCTTTATTAAGAAAGATAGAGTGTATGACTTTCTTGTAAGATTAAATACATAATTTAATCAAGTTAGAGTTCAGATGCTTAGCAAAAAGTAGACACCCTCACTAAATGAGACTTTCTCTCATTCGTACTGAGGAAAACTGACGAGGCGTAATGCTGGAACCAGAGATCGCAAAAGGTCAGCAATGGTAATAGCCAAAGAGACGTTATGAAAGGAAAGAGGTAAGGATTTCTCAAAACCTCAAGAAAAAGACTCCCTTTTGTGCAGTCATTATAAGAAATCAAGATACACAAAGAAGACATGCTGAAAGTTACTTGGAAAGCCCCCAAATAATGAGTGGAATCAAAGAAGTAGACAAAAGGGAATATCACAAGCAAACACAACAACAAGTCAGCCCAACACAGAAACATAGTTCAGGTTCAAAGAGCTCAACAAAGAAGATATTGATAAGCTAAAACAACTCATGGTATCACTTGAAAAATCACCTACATCTTCTCTTACACTTTTAGGTAAATTTTCTATATCCATTAGATTAAGTGCCTCTAAAAGATTGAGAAGGTTTACCTGGCGGAAAATTCAAATGTATCTTTGTTGGATATTCATCCACCCATAAAGGTTATAAGTGTTGTCATATCCAACAAAGATACATTTGAGTGCTCTTGGATCTTTATTGGATATTCAACTGTATCTTTGTTGGATCCAAGAGTACTCAAATGTATCTTTGTTGGATATTCATCCACCCATAAAAGTTATAAGTGTTATCATCCCTCTACCAAGAAAATTCTTGTATCTGTTGACGTTACTTTTGATGAACAAAAATCTTATTTCACCAAACCTTATTTTCAAAGGGAGACTGAAACTGAGAAAGATGAGGAAAGTGAGCTTGCCCCTCTTGACCTTTCAGCTCCAACTCAAATCAATCCACCTAAACCTGAAATCAAAGCCAATGAAACTGAGGACAAAGCTATTATGGATAATATGAGGTTTGGAAAAGTGTATTCAAGGCATAAAAATTCAAATTATGCTCTAAAGTAGATATAAGAATCTGAACTGTCTCCTGAAATTGAGGTAAATACAAGTTCACAAAAAAACCTCCATTATACCCTATAACCAACTTTGTATCCTTTCATAACTTCTCAACTTCACACAAAAATTTTCTAATAACATTGAATAATATTCATATTCCTAATTATATTTTTGAAGGTTTATTTCGTGAAAATTGGAAAGGTGTCATGAAAGAGGAAATGTAGGCAAGCCCTAGAAAAGATCAGTCGACTGCAAATGGGTATTCCCTGTGAAATATAAAGCTGATGGTACACTGAATTGGTATAGGAGGAGCCAATTGGGGATATAAGGCAAGACTGGTGGCAAAATGGTACACTCAGACGTATGAGATTGACTACCAAGAAACTTTTGCACCTGTGGCCAAGATGAATACCATGAGGATTCCTCTCCTACTAGAAGCTAAGTATAACTGGCATCTGGAATGGTTGCATGTCAAAAATGCATTCCTACACGGGGACTTGGAGGAAAAAATGTTTATGAAGATTCCACCAGGATTCAAGGAATAATCTTGGGGTAAAAAATATGTAGGTTAAAAAAGTCTCTATATTGGCTAAAGCAGTCACCTAGAGTTTGGTTTGAAAGATTCTCAAAAGTCATGCTACTTCATAGATATTGGCAGAGCCAAGGAGACCATACATTATTATTCAAGCACTCAGACTCGAGGGAAGTCACAATTTTATTAGTTTATATATATGATATCATCTTGACTGGGTGGGAATGATGAAAAGGAAAAAGTAATTCTAAAGAAATGTCTTGCAAAGAAACTTGAAATCAAAGATTTTGGTAGATTAAAATATTTTCTTGGAATTGAAGTAGCCCACTCCAGCAAAGGAATCTTCATTTCACAACAAAAATACATTAATGATCTTCTTAAAGAAACAAGTAAACTAGCTTGTGAACCGGAACCAACACTAGTAGAACCAAATCTCAAATTGGGGGAAGCTAAAGAAAATCCAAATGTAGATAAAGGAGCTTACTAGAGACTTATGAAAAAATTGATCTACCTTTCCTACACCAGACCAGATATAGCATTTACTGTAAGCATGGTCAGCCAGTTCATGCAAAATCCAAGGCAGACAGAATACTGCACTATCTTAAGAGAAACCTAGGTAAAGGGATTCTCTTCAGTAGAGACTATGGAATAACCCCATAAGCAAATACTGATGAAGATTATACAGGATCACCAGTACAATAGACATCTACCTCGGGATGCTGTACATTCCTTAGAGGAAATCTTGTTACATTGAGAAGCAAGAAACATAATGTGCTGGTAAGATCTAAAGCAGAAGCATAATACAGAGCTATAACCTCAGGAATATGTGAGCTACTGTGGATCAAGATAATTCTAGAAGACCTACGGATCAAGTGGGAATGACCCATGAAACTACACTATGACAACAAATAAACAATCAGCATAGCTCAAAATCTGGTTCAACATGATAGGACCAAGCACATAGAAGTGAACAGACATTTCATAAAGGAGAAATTAGACAATGATTTTATATGTATCGACCATATCTCATCAAAAGACCACCTTGAACATGTTCTTACCAAGGGATTCGATAACTCTACCTTTTTGGGACTGATTAACGAGCTAAGAATGATGGATCTGTATTCCCCAGCTTGAGGGGGAGTGTTAAATCCTAGACGTCCCTTGGCATTTTAATCCCAAAGCTATGATGGGAATCCATGGGAGGCTTGACTATTAAATCCTAGCCATCCCTTGACATTTTGATCCCACGGCTAAGATGGGAATCCGTGGGAGGCTCACATGGATCACGCTAATCTCCTTTCATATTTAGATGACTGATTTAGGCATGATTATATTAAAACAATTATGCATTATTATATATTGTTTGTTTCTTTATTAAGATACCCTATATAGATATATAAATAGGGATTTGTGCAACAAATTAAGTCTGTTCCCTCTCCAATTCTCTGAATTTAACATCTACATTTGTTATCGCTCACTTAATTTTCTAACTAATAAAGATAAATTTCTAATCCCAACAATAGACAAGTTATTGAACAAATTACATGGTGCAACCTTCTTTTCTAAACTTGACCTCCATTCCGGATATCATCAAGTTTGTATGCACCCAAAAGACATCCATAAAATAGCTTTCCACACACACGATGGTCATTTTGAATTCTTATTAATGCCTTTTGGCCTTACAAATGCATCATTTACTTTTCATGATTTAATGAATCAAGTCTTCCTTTCTTATCTTCGCAAATCTGTCAATTTTTTTTTATGATATTCTCACTTATCTTAGGTCTATTATTTAGAGTAATGGTGAAATAGATGGAGATATTAGTAGAATTCAAGTGATATGGTTGAAGTGAAGGAATGCATCGGGCTTGTTGTGTGATAGAAAAGTCCCCCTCAAATTTAAGTGAAAACACTATAAGATGGTGGTGAGCCTTGTAATGCTTTATGGCGCAGAATGCTAATCATTAAAAGGAAGCATAATATTAACTTAAGTGTTGCAGAGATGAGGTTGCTCAGGTGGATGAGTGGCTTTACTCTTAGAGAAAGGACACAAAACGAGCATACGTGAAAAGGTTGGAGTAGCTCCAGTTGAAAATAAGTTTAGAGAGAGTATCATTACATGGTTTGGTCACATAAAACGACAGCCTTTCGATGACCCGATTATGAGAGTAGGTGTAATAGATTTGGCTTATGTAAAGAAAGGTAGAGGTAGACCTAAAAAAACTTAGAAAATCTTAGAAATGACCTTTCTTTATTAGATTTAAATGAGAATTTATCTCTTAACATGACAATGGAGAAAAAGGATTCATATAGCCAACCCCATGTAGTGGGATAACCAATAGTTCTACCCTCTTTCTTCATGAAGATCATCTCCAAGTGGTTTTTCAATGCCTACATGATAATCATCTTTTTTTAAAAACTAAAAAAGTGTCAATTTTTTTTAAATTTCAATTGAATAACTTGGCCACATTGTCACCACTGGTAATGTTAAAGCTGATCCAAAGAAAATTAGAGCCATGCTTAATTGGCTCATGCTTAATTGGCTTATTCCATCTTCCTTAAAACATTTAAGATCTTTTTTGAGGTTAACCGGCTAATACCGTTGTTTTATTTCCAACCATGCCTCCATTGTTGCTCTATTAAACAATCCTCTTAAGCAAGATGCTTTCAAATGGGACACGACTATCTCCAATGCTTACAAAAGTTTAAAATTAGCCATAGCTTCTGCCCTTACCTTAGCTCTCCCAAATTTCAACAAACCTTTTGTATTAGAAATAAATGCCTTTAACACTACTACTATTGGTGTTGTTTTATTACAAAACAATCATATAATTGCTTTCTTTAGTAAGAAATTGGGCCTACGTTTATCTCAATCCTCCACTTACCTAAAAGAACTTTATGTCATTATTGAGGTCATTTGCAAATGGCAATAATATATCTTGGGCAGTAAATCTATCATTCGTGCTGACCATAAAAGCCTCCGAGAACTACATAATCAAATTTTACAAACCCCGATCAGCAGTACTACCTTCATAAGCTTTTAGGTTTCAACTTCATTATTGAATTAAGCCCGAGAAATCTAATACAGTCGCCAACTCCTTATCTCGTATACATGATGCCATGGAGTTTTCTACTTCCTCTCTTGCTCCATTATTTTCATTAATTACAAATTTATCTCTTTTCTTCAACAGTTAGAACAAGAATCTCTCTCGTCCCCAGAGATACTTTAAATTACATCACAATTGGCAAAAGGAGAACTCTCCACAATAGATTACCATATCAAGGTTAACCTCTTATATTATAAAAATCACATTTACATTAATAAAGATTTTTTCCTTAAAAATATTTTACTTATTAAATTTTATCCTACCCCTCTTGCAGGTTATAGTGGTCCATTTAAAACCATCGAACGCCTCACTACGATTTTTTACTAGCAAGGTTTACATAAAGATGTTGAATTTGTTCATCAGTGCCACATTTTCAAGAAATTAAATCCTCAAACATGGCGCCTAATGGTCTACTCTCTCCTTTTCCAATACCTTATCAAGTTTGGGAGGATTTGCCATGGATTTCATAATGGAACTACCAAATTCTAGAAGTTACACTACCATTTTGGTTGTTATTAATCGTCTTTCCAAATACGTCCATTTTGGTCCCTTGCCCACCACATATTCAGCCTCCCAAGTTGCTACTCTCTTTGTCAATATGGTTGTCCGTTTGCACAATTTCCCAAAATCCATTGTCTTAGATAAATAGAGTATTTTTAAAGTAAATTCTCATGTCATATTTTTACTCTAAGTGACACAACACTTCACTATAGAATTGTATATCATCCACAAATAGATGGTCAAACTGAGGTCCTAAATAAAGGTTTATAACAATATCTTCATGCCTACACTTCCAACTCACCCAAACTATGGTCTACCTTTCTATGTTGGGCCGAACTCTCTTATAATACTTCTTTTCACACTGCCATTAAGATGCTTGATATCAGGCCCCTTTATGGACGTTTAACTCCCTCAATACCTTCCTATGTTAACAGCACCTTAAACATTCACTCTAGATTCATAACTAACGAACCACCGTACTCTTTTACAAACACTCCGCACTAAAATGCAGCAAGCCCAACAAAGAATAAAATTAATGGTTGATTGCCATCGATGTGATTTACAATTGTCCGTAGGAGATCGGGTTTTGGTTAAATTACAACGTTTTCGTCAAAATTCTGTAGTTTGTTGTACCCACTCCAAACTGTCCACATGATATTTCAACCCCATTCATGTTCAATCCATTGTCAGTAAAGTGACATATCATTTTAACTCTTCCTCCAAACAATAAGATTCATCTCGTCTTTCATATCTCTATCCTCAAACCTTTTTTTGGCACACCTCCCACTACCATTACACCTCTTCCTCTTCTTATCCATAACAATCATGGACAAACTCTTAAACAGGTTCTTTTAAAATGGACACTTTCTAATCAGGAAGCATATGAGTATCCCATAGAAGACTGGCCCTTCAGGACTAATGATATGGTATTTCATGAACCGTTTACAAATTTTAAGAAATAAAGGCATACAAAAAAAATCAACCATAAAGATGGTTAATCCTCCAGCACATGGTGAAGATGAGCATTCCAAGTAACCAATGCTTGGTCAGTGATAGTTTCAAATGAGTAACCATATAAACTGAAGTATGGCTCTAGTTGATATGCCAACCATTCAATTTCTCAGAATTGAGAGAACCATCATATGTTGGGATATCGATTTTGGCCTTTACTCCTGGCATGTCAACGTGTGCCCCGGGAAGAGAGCTTCACATTTTCAGTCAAAAGAGGAAAATGACAGTAAAGAAGAAAAGTTGAACAAAAAGTATTATAATCACATTATGGCAAGGGAAGCAATTTTTTGGGATTTCAAGTTCAATTATCTTCATTAAAATGGGAATTAAAGAAGGGGGAGAGGGTGTTAACAGTAGATAAAAGGAACTTCATTAAAAATGCATGAAAACATTACTAAGAAGACAGAAGTTTCACATCAAACCATGCCTGAATATAATTCTTCATGAATGAGACAACAGAGTCATCATATATTGAAATACATAAATCAAATTAACTTGCCATGGATCTCTGGATCAACTAGGTGGAAAATTTCTGGAAATTAAAAAGGGGCACAGAGGACATGAATTTTTTTTTTTTTTCAAAATAACCAAGTAAATTACCAGCCCCGCTTTTACCACCCAGTAAGCATCTCTGCAGTCCAACTGAGAGCTCAGCAGATAACTCTTCACCACCTCTGCCCTAAGAAGATATATTGACCACAAATCAGTGAAGATACTGGAAACTTCTGTAACTATGCTCGTGAAAATATTTCTGAAAAAATATTAAGCATGAAGTCAAACTAGTATAAATAACTCTAATTGATAGAATGACTAATCAGTTCATCATGAAACAACCTAGTTGATGCTGTATAAAAAAAGTTTACTGTAAATGATGCGGTGTGTTAACTGTCATAGCCAGTTCCTCCCACTTCTTTCATTTTTCCAGTAATTCCTAAAAAATGGAAGAAGGGGTCATTATTAATGTTTAGAGAACAACAGTTGTACTTGTCCATGGCCATTATATCATGTTGTATGGATACTATAGTTGCGGAAGCAAGTTAGTGAGTGGGAAATGAACTTGCATAAAGGATAGATGAAATATATGTGGGAAGGCCTAAGAATCGCAAAGGAGGATGGAGGACAGCCAACAACAAGGGGATTTTGACGAAAACAATCAAGGGGCCATTCACATGGTCAGCAAACTTGTATATCTGATGGATGTCCTCAATTTTAAGAAATGAATAGGCAAAGCAGAGAGAAAATCTATGGAAATAATATCAAGTTGGCAAGCAATGAAATAAGGTGAAACTTGTAACAATCTGAAATGTCTGCATTAGACTTATGCATTAAACTATCTACTAACTACTAGATTGTGTAGCCAAATACTACAAACCTAGAATGCTAGAATAGGGTTTAAGACTTTTTTACTGTTCAACTGACAATTTTAAGAACCCTAAAAATTGAATTGCAAGACAAATGACTTGGGAAAAAGAAAAAGAAAACAAATGCCTCGATCTTCTAGCCAGACTGTCTGATCAAATTTTTCCAACCATCCCTCTTCCGATTTTCATTAACGATAAATGCTAATTAAGGCTCCATTTGGCATAATTTTCAACCGATTGTCCCTACTTAGACAGTAGAAGCAACTTTAAGATGTTTGAAAAAACAGCTACAAGAAGAAAAAAAATCCAATTGTACGAAAGATAAAAGAACTTCCTTCTTATAACAATAATTCAGGAACCTTCACAGAAGAGTACTTTAATGATATTAATTAATTAATCATTAAGAAAAATACATTATAGTATAATATTGGGAAACTCATAATAACATTCATTACATCCACAACCAACTCATATTAGTACTATGACAGATTTTTACCGAACAGTCATTCACAGTTCTTGACAGCACAGAACAACACCCGGCACAGCACAACACAAGACACAATGCCAAACATAGCCTATAACTCACTCATCCCTATGACAGTACCAGCCAAAAACTTCAAACACAATCTCAAAATGACATCTCCTATTATTAAATCAACTTAATCTCTGTTTCTAAGCCATACCTCCAACCTTTACCATTATTGTGTCAATTTTACATTCTGAAAGACCAACTTTGAATAAATTATAAGAGATCCCCCGTTTTAACAGGAATAATGTTGAAGATGTTAAAACTTTAAAGAGCTAACACAAGCTAAACTAATCCATTCATAATAAAAGAAGCCAACCAACCTCAAACACTGGTGCTGCAGTTGGGCTGCAATCAATAAAAATAGAAACTTTTCCTTTGTCTGGTCGAAGAGGAGCAGGCTTCCCAAGTTCAGCCTGCATGAAAAACATTGCCAACACACATAGAATCCACTCAACGACAAAAATAACGATACAAAGTTGCATCCACATACACAAAAGTTTTCAGGAGTTATAAACATAGGTAATCAAATCCCAATTTGAAGCAATTGAAAGCATAATAAATAAAAACAAGAAAAATCAAGGACGAGGCCATTCCATGGAGAAGCCTCAATTTAAAATAAGGGGCCAGACAGATAACTGTAGAATAAAAGCTAAGTGTCAACTAATATTTTGAGGGTGAAAAAGAGAACAATTCCCTTTGAAGTTTTGTTAAAAAGGCTCTTTTGCTCCTATGCTATTGAATGAAACAACGGAATGATTGCAAAGTACAGTTCATCCAAAGATACTTCTTTCAAACAAACTTTTTTTAGCCAAAGCACTAGTTCTAGCACCAGTAACATCATTACCTTGATGCTAGCTATGACATCAGTTGCACCCATCGTAGCCCGAGCAGAGCCATTAGCCTATCATAAAACCAACAAAAGAAATTAAATGGATAGAAAAATCAACTGAAATTTTATGAAAAGGAGAACAAACATCACCATTAATTATTGAGAAAATGCCAAAAACAAATTAGGAGCATAAACATCATTAAAACCTGAGGAATAACTCCAGTTTGAACAGAGATAGGCCTGAACTGCAGTCGTTGTCTGCCATCTGATCGAAGATCTTGTGCAATCCCACCATATATAAACTGCCTCTCTCCTGCTGATAGCCCCACCATTCTTTTCAACGATTAATACAAAGATGGGTGAAACACCTATATACAAGATAAATGATAGGACTAGTAAGAAATAAGTATAATGATTGGATCAAAACCCACATTAAGACTCAGCTTGTCTCCGCATAAGTGCTTGGAAGTGTTTGGTGCTGAGTTCCTAAATTGAGCTTCATTAAAGTGAGTTTTAATGGTGGTTGTTTGCTTTGCATAAACCCCGTTCTAATGGGCTGAGGCCCAATGTTTGCTTGGGTACAATAAGTTTTATTTAATCAATCAGCTCATTGATTTTATATTATTTTATTATTAACAATAAAACATCATTTTAACACATTCTCTTTTTAATGACATATTATTTTATTGTTATTTTAAGAATAAACGAAATAGAAGTGACTTCCATAAGATCATAAATGCAACTCTATTCACTCCTGATGAGTTCAAAAAATATAAACTCCCTTTCATCCACTTTCAAGTTTCCAAATATTTGAACTCAACTTTGAAATTCATTCTAATAGCTTCCAAACCTTCAAAAAAAGGCCTAATAGCTCAAAATATTTAAGGCATATTCATTTCTATGTCAAAAGTATAATTAGCATGTTATGTTATCAGATCAATGTTAACCTGCACAACTATTATTCCATAATCGAATGTAATATTAACGACAAAAAAAGTCATAGTATCGTACAAATCTAGTTCAAGACACCTTGACCGCAATCAAACTACTTAAGCATAATTAGTTTCACAAAAATAGACTCCACCAACAAATCCAAAATGACAAAATTACATATAAATGAAGCTTATATTGCTCGGATTGCAACATAAGAGATTCATATATTTTACCTGAGCGCGAGCCAACAACACAAAATTGACTCAAGCAAGTGATGAGGATTTGCGTGAAGGGATCAATACACTCAAATAACTTAATTCAAATTATATAAAAATTAAATATTAAAAAAATTTAAAGTTATCCCACCACATAGGATAATCCTGGCAAAATTATGCACATGTGTAGTATCTTGTAGCCTCCTCCCATGCCTCTTAGCCATATCGTGTTGTATATCAAGTCCCATTCAACCATTATTAAAAAAAAATCATAATATAAAAATGATAACTACTTAACTAGACACTATCCCGACTTCCTCTCAGTCTCTCTCGCACATTACAACCCATTTATAGGCACCTCTCGTTCTCTTACTAGTTCATCCCTCGTCACTTCACTCCTCCCTCGCTCACACCAAATTGCTCACCTGCCTCTTCTCACTTGCAAATCCTCTCACCAACAACTCTAGTACAACCCCTAACCCACTCTCTCTCAACTTTTTTTGCCCTATAGTTGCTCACAATTCACCCATCTCTAGCTTATTTTTGCTAGCTCGTGTCGTCTCTCAATCTCTAGCAGGGTAATGATCATCGTTAGATCTTTACTATGTCATAAATCTCGTGATTGCAATATGATGTATCAAAGTTATAGTATGTAGTGTTATATTTGATGTGATTGCCCTCTGCAATTTCAACCTAATACTCTATTATGTTATGCTATTGCGATTGCAATTTGACATATCAATGTTATAATATATTGTATTATTACTATTGTCATTGAACTCTATTATAACAAAGTTATATTATGTTACGTTATAGCTATTATGATTGCAATCCAATATATCAAATTTATATTCTTTTATATTATATTTGTGGCCTTGTTTGAACTAATTTCAAACCTTAGTTGGCCATATTCAAACCATATTTAAAAAAAAAAATTAATAGATTTGAATCTTAGTCAAAATTTGCTTGAATCTTGTTCAAAATTTCATTCAAACTTTATTCTAAACTTATTCAAAAGTTATTTAAAATTTAGTTAGAACTTTATTTGATCCTTGTTCAAACAAACTTTGTTCTTAGTGGACTTCAATGAGCAATCCTCGAATACAAGAGGGTATTTTTTTCCATGAACTTCCAAACTTATTTCTCTAATTAAAGAAATAATAGAGGTATTTGGCCAATTATGACTAGTTATATACTGTAAAATTTCCCATCATAAAGCGGTTCATTTATGTTGTTGAGAAATCTTTATATCTCTATCATTTCTAAATCATTTAATATGCATATAATAAGTTAGAACCAAGAAGTTTGCAATTATTTTTAGTTTTCTAAGATCAGGCAATGTTAATACTTTGTTCAAAGACAAGCTTTTTATTTTATTATTGAAAGAGGGAAAACGATAAATAAGTTTAAGGTTGTGGAGAATTTTGAGCTTATTTTATTTTGTCACTTGAATTGAGAAAATGAATTTGATGAGACAATTTGTGTTATGGAAGCATTAAATAATTTTAAGGTGTGTGCCATGATGAAATTATTTATTTTAAGCATGAAAATCATTTTGTGTAAGCTCTAAACTGAACTTAACAATCAATTTGCAAAATGACTCTTGACACGTAATTTAGCGTTCAGCGATGCAATATGACCTAGGAAATGTACCGGCGAAGGTGATTCTAGGATTGGGTTTGAAGTGTTTACCTCCTAGGAAGAGCCCAAAGTGCAAAGCGGCTTCAATGGAAGACCAGGATGACAGCACGAGAGTAACTCCACGTGTATGCTCCTGATCAAACTAACCAATGTGGAAGAGCACACTACCCGGAGCCGCCAAGCACAGGGCTAGGGAGATCAACCTAACGTGGAGGAGGAAATGATCATCACCCCGCTAGCAAAGGCAAATGTCGAAATGGGCAGTGGAGGACTGTCGATCTGTCAAACTTCAGCAAAGATCTGGCGAATCCGGCGGAACAGCTAGTACGCGGCAGCAAGGTCACGTACCGACGAGAGGCGCGATGGAGAGGTTGCGCAGCGAGGCGAGGCGCAGCCCGGTAGTGGTGATGAGTGGCGCTGCACGTAGAAGCTAAAGCGCAGAGGTTGGTGAAGGCGGGCAACCGAGCTCGGCTATGAGGAGGCGCAAGCGGCAGGGCTCGGGCGCTGCACTGCTTGGAGTTCTGGCTGCGAACATAGAAAGAAAGCACAAATACGGTCCACGTTCCTCCGGCACGTTTATTTGGTCCGGTTACGTTGGTCACCACTCATATAGAGTCACCTAGCCGGCACTAAACCGCCGACCTGACCGAAGAATAGTGGGTTTGTCACTGGTGCCTATTTTAAATCCATGATGATCGGATAAGCAGCCCATCATGGTATTGTAATATTTTAAATATATATTCCTACCCGGTAGATTTTCATTTGGCTTTACTAGATTCAAAGACGAAGCGACTTCTGCAACAATTCCTTTCCTTCGTAGTTCGCAAGCATTTGCCGTTAGTTTGAAGCAAATTTCCGATCGAATACCTCTACAGAGACAATGCCTCATGTTAGAAATTTCTTCCGAGGTACATTCATTCTTGTTATATAGTTTATCTGGTTAAAAAAATTTAAAAAAAAAAAATCGTTGTTTTAGGGTTAGGGTTTACTTATTAATGTTCTTTTTAGTATAAAAATTTGAATATATATTGTGAGAACGATTCAAATCAATCAGAGTTTCGTGTTTTGTAGTTTATAGTAATGCTCGGTACTAATCGGTATTCAGTATTCGATGCTGCTCGGTACTGCTCGATACAGCGCAGTATTCAGAGTTAATACTCGGTATTTACAGTAAATATCTTAATATTTTATATGTAATATTTTGTTCGTTGTTGCTCGATACTGCTCTGTAGTGTTCGGTGCTGATCGGTGCTTCTCGATACTGCTCGGTACTGCTCAGAATACCATACTTTGGAAGGAGCCTTCTTGTATATATGTCATTGGCACAACCTATGACGTGTATTAGGTAATACAATCTCTATCGTCATAGCCATTGCTTGATCCTGATCAGTGAATATAGTAACTAGATGTTTGTTATCCATAATTCTTAAAAATATTCGAAATAGTCAGGAAAAATAATCAATTGTTTCCTCGGATAGAGATGTCACCCCTAATATAATGTTTTGCCAATGGTTATTAACTCCAATAATAGGGGCACAGGCTAAATTATATTTGTTAAAACGATAGCTTGTATCAAAAAATTATGACATCCCTAAAGCAGACGTAATCAATTCTCTCAACCCATCCAAAAAAAAACCAACATGTCTTCTTCATCAATTTGCACATCCCATTCAAACATGTTGTCTGCAGCTACTCGGTCTTTAAACAATTTGATTAGCAAATTGGTGTCCCCGTTCTCAATTTTGGCTCTTTTCTACTTATAAATGTAGTTGTATGCGTACCTCTTTGTGAATCTCATATTTCCTAAATCTCTCACCTCATCGAATAGATAGGAAAATGCATTAACTGTTCTTATGCCAGCTTCAGACATTGATTTAAGAACGGAGGCATTTCCATTACTGATGTGCCTAGATGATCTCAGTAAATGTTGATCATCCGGTTTAGCCAATTCGTGATTGTAACTCTCTACCGATCTTTTCACCACCCATATTCCATCTTCACTGACCGCAAATCTTATCATAGTTGGACATCCAGTTCTTATAGTCGATCTTTAAAATTTGACCTTCTTTTTTTTGTCTCCTTCTTGAATCCGGCTTTGGAACAGACAAAATCCTTTGATTTTATTTTCCTTGAATTTGACCAGAATGAATGATGTTCTTTCCGAACACTAAAACCATGAGAATGCGCATTTGGCAATAATTATCATATGCTTCCTTTTTAGAGTTGTAAACCCCATGTGAAAAAATAATTCAAAGTTTTATATATTATTGGACCAAGCTATTAATTCCGAGCAATACCGCAATAACTGTATACCGAGCAATACCGAGTTTTGTTGAAACTTATTTCTTGGTACACCTATGAAACTTATCTATAAGCTCGGTACAAGGTAGACATAATCGACGTAAACAAACATAAAAAAGGAGCATACCGAGCAATACCTATAAATACCGAGCATTACCAATTTATACCGAGTTATGTAGGCTCGGTACACTGAACCTATAAAAACATATGGTACTTATCTATAAGCTCGGTACAAGAAACCTATAAATACCGATCAGTACCTATTTATACCGAGTAATGTAGGCTTTGTAAAATGAACCTATAAATACCGAGCAGTACCGATTTATACCGACTTATATAAAACCTTTTTTATCTTGGTACACATATGGTACTTATCTATAAGCTCGGTACAAGGAACCTATAAATACCGATCAATACCTATTTATATCGAGTTATGTAGGCTTGGTACAATGAACCTATAAATACCGACCAGTACCGATTTATACCGACTTATATATAAACTTTTTTTATCTCGGTACACATATGGTACTTATCTATAAGCTCGATACAAGGAACCTATAAATACCGAGTAATGCCGATTTATACCGACTTATATATAAACTTTTTTTTATCTCGGTACACATATGATACTTATCAATAAGCTCGGTACAAGGAAATTATAAATACCGAGCAGTACCGATTTATACAGACTTATGTAGAAATTTTTTATCTCGGTACACATATGGTGCTTATCTATAAGCTCGGTACAAGATAGACATTATCGACGTTTAAAAAAAAAACACATACCGAGCAATACATATAAGTACCAAACAGTACCATATGTGTATCAATCAATACTCCAATCATTCTCTCTCGGTACGAATATGGTACTCATGGATAAACAAAAAGAAATAATCATATGTAGCTTGATTTTAAAAATTTATATTGTAAAACATCTGCATAGATAAAAAATTACTTGTATGAAATCAAAAAAATCTTCATCAACATTATAAGTGCCAAATGTTTCATCGAAATCGTCTGAGTCTTCCAAAGAAACAATCATTGTCTTATCTTCCATCTCCTTGAACCCTACGTGAAAACTTTCTCTTCGTGATGTAAACCCTAAATAATGTATAACGTCTTCAGATCATAATTGGCCAAACATTTAAAGAAGGGGCGGATTTTTAACTTTTCCCGCCCGTTTAAGTTAAATTACGTCGGGGCGGCTCGAAATGGTGTAAAACACGTGACCAATCAACAAATCATGATGGGTTTGGGTCGGGTTTCCGGGCTGATACGTGGCGCTATAACAGTGGATGCCGAACGTAGCTCTACGTTTGGTGACCTGACCTAATAAAAGTTCCGGCTGGAGAGGATCGAGCCTTAGAGAAATTATTAGGTGCAGACACAAAAGGTAAATCTAGATTATGTGGAGTGGAGATTTGATATTTAATTGGATTTATTTTTTATTTTATATATTTAATATGTCTATGAAATTTTAAATCAAAATTGTAATCAAAACGTAGATAAAATATATGTAAAATACATATAAAGCATAGTCAGAATATAATAAAATTAAAGTGTAACTAAAGTGCATATAAAATTTAAGTAAAGTACAAATAAAATGCACAAAAAATATAATTATAATACACCCAACGTGTTAAATTTTAAATAGATGTCAGTAAGTATCTAAACTTCCCGATGCTTAGGCCTTCGATCATGTTCCATTAATTTAACTCAAAAGTCAGAAATACAAATATAAATTTAAATATATTTTTAAATAATTTAATTACTTGCTCAAATTTCAACATGCAATCTTTCTTTCGCCCGTAAGATTTGAACCCTAAGGGGGTGTTTGGTATATGATTGGATTCAATTTTAGCATGATTTACTAAATCAAAATTTTGAAAAGTGTTTGGTATGAAAAATTTTAAATCCTGTTAAATCTCTGAAGCTGTTTGGCAATAGATTGTGCTGCGGGAAGAAATTCTGAGCGTTAAATCCGAATAGAAATGAGATTAGGATTTAGATGAATTTATCGAATTTATGATGTAAATCTATAAATCTTGAATTTAAGAATTTGCGGGATTTACCATAAATCCTGCTAAAAACGAGTAAACGACCGATAAATCCTATACAAAACACTCCCTAAAAACCCAAAACACAGCGGGTCGGGTCGGCGACTTTTCTTCATGCTACGTGGGGTTATAACATTGGTGGCCGAACGTAGAAGAGCGTACGTTCACCGGACTAAATAATTGTTCCTAATGTCGATTGTATCTCTCTTCATCCTATTTAGACAAATTCCTTTATCTACATCTCACGATTTATAAGCCTGTCGCTGAAGAAAGAGGTTTCGCCGTTTCGGAGCCTCTTTCTAAACCCTAAACCAAATATTCACGTACTCGCTGTTTAGGCATTATCCATACGGCTTTTCGAGGCAAATATTCTCGAAAGCCCCGGGCCACCTGACCCAGATCGGAGCTTCAGAACATGTCTTCATCGGGACAACCACAGTTTCGTTACACGCAGACGCCTTCCAAGGTGTTGCATCTCCGGAACCTTCCTTGGGAGTGCACGGAGGAGGAGCTTGTCGAGCTCTGCAAGCCGTTTGGGAAGATCGTCAACACCAAATCCAACGTTGGCGCTAACCGCAACCAGGCCTTTGTTGAGTTTGTGAGTGTCCATCTTCTTTTTCTATTCTCTTTCGGTTATCAAATGAGTTGTTGCTGTTGCTTTCATTAACTGGATTTTGCCGGGGCTTTCAATATTCAGCCCTCCTAGATCCTTCAAAAAATATGTGTTTGTTGCTTTCCATTTAAGATTATTGTGACCTCGTCACAATAATCTTTGTGCTTTAGGTTTTTTTTTTTTTTTTTTATAATCCTTGCTTGTTTTTTGGGCGAGAAGGTTTGCATGCGACCAATAGTTATTTGAATAATGTCAATGCTCGGAATGCATTGGAATAGGTGTAGATGTAGTTATGGAAAGCCAAAGCAAGATCTATGGTGAAATTGCCAATGTTCCGTGGCCATGAAGATGTGAAGTATTTGTACGAAAACAAGGGGAAAAAAGGCATTTGAGTTGCCTAATATTTGATGTATTTTACGTTGATTGAAATATATGCTGATTCAGCATGTAAGAAGCCAGCAAGTAGTGTTGTTATCCTTGAGACCAACACACAATTTTGATTTTTCGGTGGAATTGACGTGTTGAATAGCCAGTATTTTTCTATGATGAGCAAACATTGAAGCTTGGCTCCTGGGAATCGATGCTGTTATTTTATTTAGGATCATAGAAAATTCATTTGCCATGTCTGTGGTCATCATGCTATTGCATTAAATATTTTCACTTCACTAGTAGACCATTAACTCCATACAATTTTTTTTTGTTGATGCCTTTGTCTTGAAGGGGTTCAAAATTATTTTCTTTTACTTTTTGTGAAACTGGATGCATGCCATGAGGACCCCCACCAAAAAAAAAAAAAAGACACATGCCACCGCTACCATACAACCCAAATCTCTCGAATAAAGGAACTCATTATTTCAACCTTACTCTAATCTAATTTCATTTACCCCTACTTGGACCCTGATCATGACTTTCCATAATTGTGATTTTATTGAAATTTTATGTATAACAATGACCCCCACAGAGTCAACCATGTGGATTGAGGTAAAGAGATGATACTGCTGAGCTGAATGTACTTGAGGAATAGAGGGAGAAATCTTGACCTTATTTAGAGATCGTGCTCTTCATACAATGGAATTGGTGTGCTAAATTGTTTGAGATTTAATTATGGTTGAAGTTCAGTGAGAGGATCATTATTCAAGGAGATGATTGTCATTTTGCAGAAGTGGGAACAACATTTTCCAAATGTACGTATTTGATGGAAATAAAAGGGACTGGAAGAGAACAAAAATAACTTTCAAATTAAATTGTTTCAAATGCTTTTATCACAGGTGGTCCTACTAGAAATCTTTATTATCTATCATTGGGGATTTTGAATGTGCTTTTTGTTTCCATGGTTTAGCAAAGTTCAGGTCTTTGATTTTTTTACAGAAAAAATTATCATAATTGAAATAAATTGTTCTCCTTTTCACTTTTATGTGAAGAAATAGCTTTATGCGATTGCATTCTGTGGGGTTTGATGTGATTGACATTCTAATATAATGAATTAGAAACTTGAGATTATTTCCATTCTTTTGTATATCATAAGCCATTCTTTTTCTGAAACCTTGTGCTTGATTTAAGAGGAAATATCATGATCTCCCTTTTGAAGCCCGTTAGAAATTTATAGAGTTTTTTCGCATGGAGTTTCTCAGCAAGACAAATTTCAGGACTTGCAAACCCATCCGATTTTCCCCCTTTTCCTTATGCTTCCTTACCTAGTTTCTCTTACATGGGGTACTTGTGGATTTGACAGAATCACAACCTGTGGGTGGTCCTATTGAAAGAAGGCTTCAATTTTAGGTGCTACTCACTACCTTAAATTTATGGGTGTGCTCACTTTCTCTTACTCTCCATTGCACTTCATATTTCTTCTTCATTCCATTGTACTATTTTTTTCCCCACGGTTGTTTGCTTCATTGTTATTTAAATGCAGTGCTGCATTATTATTTAGATTTCAGGTCATTCTATAGTTTGTACACCCGCATTATTGTTAAAAAAATTGTACCACTGCCTATAATGATCAATGGTAATTTAGGCATTATGTGGTTTTCTTAGTGATAAATTTGTTCTGATTTACTTCTAGGAAAGGTTCATATTTGAATTGCTGCAAATCTTAAGAGGGCAATCAAGAAACTTTTAGAGGAGAAATTATTTTTTGCATGCCTTATTCACTAGAGATACCCCATAGGGGAATCAATATAATATTCTATAGCATACCCAAACATACTCCACCCTCCAATATAATGATATTCTTATTTTGATATTTTCAGCATATCTATCAATTAGTTACGTGTTATATAATCAAGAAAATGATAGAGGACCTAAAGATTTTGTAAAAGAATCAACTACTTGTTATGATTTTGCGCATGAGGATTGACAATCTTCATTGAAAACTGAATGAAATAACAATCAACCTTAACTTGTTTGGTCCTTCATGAATGTACAATGGCTGACAATGTTGCTGACAACATGATTGTCACAGTACGCAACTATTGGACGTGTAACTGAAAAATCAAACTCTAAAAAAGATTCTTTATCCACATCATCTCAAATGCATCATTTAGCCTGAACATTAGATCTAGCCACAAGGCCCACATGTATTTCTTAATTTTCCAGATGACCGTATTACATTTAAAAAAAAGATATGATATCTAGAGGTTAACTTCTTGTCTTCAACTGAACAAGCATAATCAACATCTGAGAACTCTTCCACATTTTTCAAGTGTTTAATCTTATTATATAATAACTCTTGTCTAGGACACTTATTATACTTGAGAATGTACATAACATTCTTCCAATGTTTCTGTTTTGAAGTTTACATGCTTTAACTAACTCAAATGAGAAATGAAATGCCAGGCTCAAATAATTATTTCCCTGACTAGTTTTGATACCTGGATCATGAAGGGTCTCATTCTTATCATAAGTGCTCTAAGACTCAATGTTGGCATCAACATATTCGTATCTAAAAAGGCTAGCCTATTTAAGAAGATCAATAACATATATATTCTGAGAGTTATATACCCCTTTTTTGATGTAGGTAAGTTAAACTCCAGGAAAGCTTTTTTACTATCATTGATATTTTGTTACTAAACATTTTTAACAAAGTGTTTTACCTAAGAGGAACCTTTTTGATCATTCCAGTATGTAATTAGCATAAAAAACTAATACGAGAAAGCTTGATTGTGTGCCTGATGACAATGAAATGATCTATAGTATTACTGCAAAGTCTGATCTTGACAAGAACTTTGTAGAGCTCTTCAAACCAAGTTTGTGGGCTGTGTTTAAAACCATGGATGACCTTTTTGACTATACATATGCAATTCTACTCTTGAGTAATATACCTAGAAGATTGCTCTCTATATATGGCCTTACTAATGTTGACATAGAGGAAAACATTATTGACATTCCAGTTGTAGCATAGATTATCCTTAATTGATGACCACAAGTAAGGGGATCTGGATGGAGTTTAGTCTGACAATTGGGTGGTGTTAGAATAGCCTATACCATAAATTTGTGTGAACTATTGGCTACTAATCAAAATTTATATCCATTGATTTGGCTAACATGATGAAATTTGACCATGCTCCCATCAACAAGCAATCAGTTTAATTTCCATAGGGATAACAATCAAATCACATGTATGGGGACTAAGTAGATTACCCAATGGTAACTAAGTAGAGTACTCAATATTATAGCCTATTTTCATGGAGAATTCTCTAAGGAAGAAGATAAATGATTAAACAACATATAAAAATGAATGGAATGAGCATCACATTGCCTTTTAACTTTTCACGGGATAGTAATATAGATTAGAGATCTTTGGCAGGTGGATGCTTAGTCGAGTCTAAAAGTATGGATGGAGTGTTTTTTGTGGATGATGGTTAATTTTATCATGAATGAACCTTTAAAGGATGGTTGTATAGGATCTTCTATAACAACAACAACATCAAGCTTTTGTCCCACTACGTGGGGTCGCTGTATAGAATCTTCTAAAGAAAAATAAATATCTGGTGAGGGTATACCTAAAGAAAAGGAGGAATAAAAGAAATGTGTGGTCTCATGAAAATTATTATTGACCAAAGTATATTTTATTCCTTTTTTTTAGCGCAAGAGAATTTTATACTGAATAATTCGAGAAGAGAGTCAGTCATGCTAGTGAGAAACATGAACGAAGTATATACAAGCATGCATCTTAAATACAATTGGTAATACAATTTGTTCATAATAAAGGTTGGAGATGAGTGAAAGATTATGGAGAGGAGAGGTGAAAGAACTGTCAAAATAACAGGCTGTAAAGCAGATACATTTAGATATTTTTTCATTTTTTACTCACCTGATATTCATTAAAATTATGATATGTTGATATTTTGCCAACTTTCACCATGTAACTTTTATTATTTTTCTATTTGGTTGTTTGCACATAAGTTCATATGATTAGCTTTGGTTTCATTGGGCTTATTCTAGTCCCACATAATCATTGCCAAGGTTCTATAGTGTTTGATAAATATGCGATCTTAATTGGTGATCTTATTATATTGCATTAGTTGCATTCAACCTACACTATATATATGGTTTGCATGTTGTAGTTATCAAATGAATTTTACTTCAGACATGTTTCTACACATCATACAATATTATCTTTGTGATCCTACACATTTTGAAGGTGATGACCTTGGCATGATTTTTTACTTGAGGTATATTGACAGTATGTTAAGAAACATCCCTATCATCAATTTATCAAGCTAGCAGCAATGCGATGCACTAATGTATTCATTTTTGTTTTTGAATATTAAATATCCGACTTTATGCTTACATTCAATCATTGCATTAAAATAATTACTTGGTTTTAAACTGTATTTCAAGTACATATGCTTTGCTGTTAATGTTAAGCATTCATGCCCATTTTGGTACTTCATATGTTTATTAAAACTATCATGTCATAGATCTTCCTTACAAACTAACTTACAGACATGCACATCGCTCTCTTTTTTATGCCTCGAAGTCAGTTGTAGGTTTCATATAATTTGTTGAGCTTACTGCTCTCCTTTTGTATTTGCATTTGTTTTTTGTTTTAGTGTAAAGTTAAGGAGCCTAATGATAGTGTTTGTTTGTCAGGTTTTTAGTTAACAGCTATATACTTTAAAGATTGTACATAAAATCTTTTGTAATTATAGAATTTATTTATTTTGTTGTGGTACCTTGGATATATGCATGATTAGTGCAAATGATTCTTTAAATTCTTTTAATGTTTCAATACAATTATTTAAATACAATTTTGAGTTTATTTAATCGATGCTTACTATTCTTTGATAGATTATTAGTGATTGTTTGTAATCTATATGTCGTGGTTATGAGGTTTGAGTTATTTTGAATTGATGTTTGCATTTTTCTGAAAATGGTTTGCATCCCATCAATTAGACAATAGTCATAGAAGTATTTTATGAGGCTGTTATAGGGAGGAAAATAATGATATGGTATGGGGTGAAATTCAAGACTTTGAGGAGATTGTTCCCTAGTTAGTATTTTTGAGGATTAGTGTTACAAATTTGTTAGAGTGTTAGAGACAATCGAAAGTATCTACTTGTTTCATTGAAATAAAGTATTTTGTAGAGTTGGTGGAGAGAGCCAGAAATATGTTGAATGATTTATCTTTGGCACGTAGGACAGAAAAAATTCGGCCGAGAATCATCCTGAAGTGGTTTTAGTAGGAAGATTGAATTTGGACCTAGAGAGTCTGGGAAGGTTCCAATGAATTATGTTAGTATTGTGTTAACATGTAAATCGCATGGAAGAGGCATCCAAGGAAGCGTATTGAGTCACTTGGCAATGTTTTCGATGTGTCTATCATGGTTATAAGATATATAGTTGTTTATAAAAGGGAAGCATAAGAGATATCTTAGTCCAAAGCTAAAGGTTTTAGATAAAATTGTAGGTGGAAGACAACCCTAATCAGAGCGTGTGGCGAGGGTTCAACAAACATGTGAAGAAAAGATCGCACCAACAAAGCCTAGTGGAAGTCAGAGGGAGCTTGCTTCTTCGAGTTTCTCTTTAGTTTGATAAAACAAGTAGCAAAATATTCAATTGACTTGGTGTTTAACACAATTAAATTCTACCAAGTCTTATAGAATTCTTTTTGATTTTGATGCTAGGCATTCGTTTAGAGCTGAGCAGCATTGTGCTTTGTTGGATTGCATTGCATGCTAGTTTATATATTGTGTTTCCCATTAAAGATTTGTTTTTAGCTAGTTATGCATGTATGTGGAATTGAGATATTTGTAGGAGGTATTGTGTTATTGTGTTGGAGTTGATAGCATTTTGGGGGGGGGGGGATCTAGAGATAAAATCAAGTTGGAAACTTCAAAAATTAAATCGGAGACCATATGAACTCCGATTTCGGCAAACTTACAATCGAAAACTGAACGTCTCGAAAATGCGAACCCAATGGCACCAAATTCGACTCAATCTGAACCCAAATGACTCCAAATCAAAGACTCAAAGCATATTTAGAAGGTTTAAACCATAATTTGGATTACCAAATGGTTTCCCAGCATGACATGCTTATAGTCGAATTGAGCGGCTAGACGAGACGAATCCAACGAGCCCAAGATCGCCGAATTCTGATATCACTAAGACATTTAAATGTCCAATAAATGGTCCACGATTAAGAGATTTAAGATCGGCCATTCATTCAAATCACTCTCAATTTAATTTCCTATTCATTTACATTTTTTTCCTGGTTGATATTAGCTTAATCCTGTATTGATTCAATCTTGAAGAGATTTTATGGTTTGTTTTTGTGCAATGAGATTTTTAATATCATGTATTTAGTTAATATATTGAACTCGTTCTAGCAGTAATCAAGTGATTTGATGATTGAAAGTCATTTTGTGAAGGAAAAAAAATAAAGTAATTCACTATCAAAGTTTTATCATTTTTAAAACTGACTATTTTGGTCCCAAGTCCGGATGTAAAAAGTTGAAGGAAAAAAAAAATACCCCCCACCCCTAAATACATTTTCTGACTCCGCCACTGGTTGATAGTATTTGCTTTGGCTGCATTTGATGTGTTTTTGGGAATGAATTGGTTGATTAAATGTGGTACCATAGTAATTGTAGTAATAAGAGTGTAACTTTGCTCTTAGGTAATAAGATCTATTTTTAAGGTGGTAGATATGTGAACCCCACATATTGATAAGACATGGAAGAAAGGCATCGATATATTTCTTTCACATATGAAGGATAAGAGTAAATCGTTTGGTATATTAGAAGAGGTCCTTGTAATGAATGAGCTCTTCAATGTGTTTCTTGAAAAGTGAAGTTTTGTATTGGAGTACTTAATATACTTCTATAGTTAAGATTTCCTATAGGACGACATTGAAGAATCACAAAGTTGGTTGATAGAAATTTCATTATACTTAATGTGTCACCTTGGGGTGCATCTGTGTTGTTTGTGAAGAAGGATAATACAATGTATATGTGCATGCATTATATGAGTTGAATAAGATAATGCTTACGCGTTGTTTGTGAAGAAGAATAATACGATGTACATGTGTATTCATTTCATGAGTTGAATAATATAATAATTAAAAACAAGTATTAATTGCCTAAAATAGATGATCTGATAACTCAATTGGAATGTGGATTTATGCTCTTTATGATAGAGTTGAGGTTTAGTTATCGCTAATTGAAGGTTAATAGAATGATGTAGAGAAGATGTCATTTAGTGTACATTATTGTCATCATTAGTTTCTAGCGATGAAGGATAATACAATGTACTTGTGTATATACATTACATGAGTTGAATAAGATAATGCTTATGTGTTGTTTGTAAAGAAGGATAATACATTGTACATGTGCATTCATTACATGTGTTGAATAATATAACAATTAAAAACAAGTACTAATAGCTTAAAATAGATGATCTGATAATTCAATTGGAATATGGATTTATGCTCTTTTTGATAGAGTTGTGATTTGTGTATCATTAGCTGAGGGTGAATAGGATGATGTGGAGATGTTGTCATTTATTGCACATTATTGTCACCATGAGTTTCTAGTGATGCATTTTCGTGTAAATAATGCATCATCATCATTCATAAATATTATGAATCATATATTCAAGTCATACCTTGATCAGTTTGTGATTGTATCCATTGATGGTGCATCAGTATATTTCAGTATCGATAAGGATCATGTTACTTAGTTGAGATTGATATGATACGAAATAAGATATATGTTTAGTTCTCAAAATTTGAGTTTTGATTACTTTTTATTGCATTGTTGGGTTATATAGCGAGTGGAGGTAGGATATTTGTAGATTCTTAAAATTTGCATGCTATGGCTTAGTGATGAGGGCCTACATGCCATTGTATTCATACTTTCCTTTTTATGGTTGGCTACATTACATTTTTTAAAGGGGTCCTTAAATCACAATTATGTTGACCAAATCATAGAAAATTATGCAATTTGAGTTGGCAACAGAATGTAAAGATAGTTTTCAAGAGTTGAAAGTTGCTTGTTGTTAATACAAATATTAACCATGCTCCATTGGTATCCAAAGAATTCAATTATCTAGAGATGCATGCTTGATAGTTAAGTTTAGAGGCTAGAAATAAGCAGGCTGAGTTGTTTTTTTCTTGTTTCTCTTGATTTGGTACTTGCTGTCATGGCCCTATTGTGAAGTTCCTAAAGCTATGAAAGGAATGATCCCAAGCTGTGTTTTGATGTAACATAGAAAGGTGATGACTGATGCGGCCAGACAATTGAAGCTATATGAGAAAAATTATTCTATGCATAATCTGAAGTTTGCTGCCATTGTCTGTGAATAGGATGATGCGGAGATGTCATTTAGTGTACATTATTGTCACCATGAGTTTCTAGCGATGAAGGATAATACAATGTACATGTGCATATATTATATGAGTTGAATAAGATAATGCTTATGTGTTGTTTGTGAAGAAGGATAATACAATGTACATGTGCATTCCTTACATGTGTTGAATAAGATAACAATTAAAAGCAAGTACTAATAGCCCATTATTGTCACCATGAGTTCTCTATCCTCGATCAATTTTGAATATTGAATTTATAACCAATTAGTTTTGAAAGCCACCTTTGATTCTACGCCGTAAATATCCTTTGCTCTAGAATAAACTTTTACGCTTCTTTGCTCAGTCCTAACAATGAAGTGTCGCCCCAACAAGTAGGATCGTCACTTCTGGATGGCTAGCACAATCGTCATCGGCTCTCTCTTAAACTGACTTGAGCCTTGTCATGACGATCAATATCCGACTGAAATAAGCCATTTGTCTTTGATCTTGCATTGGTACAACTCCTAGTCAATACATCGAAGCTTTCGTCTCCACCACAAAAAGCTATACTTCTTTAGTTATTCAGTCAAAGGCCATATTGTTGAACTGTATACCTTCACGAATTTTCTATAGCAGCCTGTAAGCCACAAGAACCCTCTCAACTACCTCAAGCTCTTGGGTATTTGCTATCTCAGCTTGGCCCTCAATTTTTCTTTGGTTAGTTGCTACTCCTTCCTATGATATCATGTGTCCCAAATACTCCACTCTAGGCTGGGTGAATGGGCATTTATTAATATGGTCTAATAAGTGGTTGTTCTACAGAGTGGATAACACTAATCCCAAGTGTTCTAAGTGCTCTTCATTCTTGTTGTAAATCAAAATATCATCAAAGAAAACTAACACAAACCTTTTCATATATGGATGGAATACGCTGTTTATCAGGGATTGGAAACTAGATGGAGCATTAGTGAGGCCAAAAGGCATCAATAAAAATTTAGTGTCACTCATGCGTTCTAAATGCACTCTTGGGAAAATCTTTGGGCCTCATTCGGATATGATGGTACTTGACTTCATATCATCTTCGTGAAAAGCATTGCTCCATAAAGCTCATCAAATACTGGAATAATAAACTTGTCTGGCACAGCGTCCTTGTTCAACGCCGGGTAGTCCACGCAAAATCTCTAACTGCCATTTTTTTCACTAATAGCATTGGATTGAAAAATGAACTGACAGTGATCAAATAATCTCTGTTTCCAACATCTCCCTGATCAATCTCTCGATCTCATCCTTTTGAAATTGAGGATAACAGTACGAACGAACATTGATAGGTGATACTCTTTCCTTAAAGATGATAGCATGCTCATGTTCTTACGGAGGAGACAACCCTTGAACTGGTTGGAACACCTCTCAATATTGCTGTAGGAGTGGCTGAACCATGTTTGGTGCTTCTCTCCATTCTCTTCTCTTTCTAAACTCTGCAGCTCTACAAAAAATCCTACTCCACCTTGGATTACTCTCACCATAGTATTGAGTAAAATCATAATTTTGGATAGGCTAGGATCCCCTTTTATAACCACTTTCCTCCTCTCAACCATGAACTCCATCGTTAGGTTCTTTCCATCAATCTTGGTCTTCCCCAACTTTTGCAGCCACTTCATCCCCAACATCACAACTGTGCTCCCCAAATCTAATGGCAGAAAGTATTCCAATACCTGAATATCTGGAAGGATTAGGACCACTCCTTTACAAATTCCTCTACTCTCTACTTTTCCTGTTCCATGTATAACCTCAAAGCCCCCCATGTCCACTAATTTCAGTCTCAATTGAAGTTGTGGGTAGCTCCACTATCCACCAGTACTACCACCTCCTGATGCTCGATCTTCCCCTTAACTTTCATGGTATGGTTTGGTGTGAACCCGACCACTGAGTTAAGGGATACCTCTGCAACATCTAATTGCAGTTGGTCATCTTCCTCCTCTTCTTCCTCTTATGTAGCATCTTACTCATCGTAGACTGTCATGACCTGTAACAAACGTTCCTTACATGGTGGCATGGAGCGAACTTCTCATTACATATAAAGCATAAACCCTTGGTCCTCTTTTCCCGAATTTCTAACTTAGTCAACCTCTTGAACCCCGCTGGCCATACTCCCTGACCTCTATCACTCGGGGTTTTCTTTTGAATACGCACCGTTTACACCTTTGGTGCCAGAAATGTAGTGGTCGTGCGGTAGTTGACTCATGAACTGCTTCTACGTCTACTCCTCTCCAAGGAGTTTTTGTCCTCCACCAGCTATACTTACTCCATAGCCTTTCATAACTAACATGATCTCATACTCGAACAACTACTTGAATATTAGGCTTAGGCCTCTTCATAAAGTTGCCCTCTAGCACAGTCTCTAAAAACCTTCCCGATTGGCTCAAAAAATATTTGAACTTCTCCCGGTACTTTATCATTGTCCCCTCCTGTATCAGAGCAAAGAACTGTTCATAGAAGTCTTTTTCTTGGCTGGTTCAGAAATGTTATAGTAAATAATCTTTGAACTCCCTCCATGATCGAACAGATCTCGCAAGTCTCTCCACTTGTACCAAGACAGAGCATTCCCTTCCAGATATAGAGTGGCTGCTTTGAGTTTTTTATCTTCAATCACTCAGTTTATAGTAAAATATCGCTCCACCCTATAAATCCACCAGTGAGCATCTTATCCCTGAAAAATTGGCATCTTCAACATTCTCACTCTAGGATCATCACTGCTCCAATAGCTTCTTCCCCCTCCAGAGTAGCGGATGTTGTGATCCCTTCATGTTTCCCTCTCCTCCAAATCAGCTCTCCTATCTTCATCATCACAATTTCTTTGCCGACCACACCCTTCACACGTTCCCCTCCTTGGAAGTGGTTCTAAAGTTGTCATCTCCTATTCTTCCCCCAAAAATTTCACCTCTCGTTCCTCCCTCATCATCCTATATTAGGGTTTCCCCCACTTGTCCAGCCAATGATGCCCTAGCCTCCGATGATGTCATTTTGGCTTGAAACTCTAACTTCCTTTTCTCATTTCTTCCACAAACAAGGCTTTGTTTAGAAGAAAATGTAAAACATCTTTGATATGGATTGAAATAAGAGATATTAGACTCTTGGGGTCCATGATTAGTTTTGATGCTGCTGAGAAGATCAAGTTTATTGGGGACAAGTTGAAAGCATCATTAGATAAATAGAGAAAGTAATGATTTGAAGCATCGTGCAATAGAGTTTCAAGCTTGAGATTTTTCCTTTGTGAAGGTTCAATCAATTGAAGGGTGTCAAAAGATTTGATAAGGAAGGAAAATTGAGTTCAATGTATATTGGACCATCTGAGATGACTGCTTGAATTTGAAAGACTTCCTTCAGGTATCACAGTCAAAGCATATAACCAATGTTTGCAATGCATTCCACTTCTCTTTATTGAGGAAGTGAGTTACAGATGGCTGAGAAGATCAAGCTTATTTGGGACAAGTTAAAAGCATCATTAGATAAATATAGAAAGGAATGATCTGAAGCATCACTCGATAGAGTTTCAAGCAGGAGATTTTGTCTTTGTGAAGGTCAATCAATTGAAGGGTGTAAATATATTTGATAAGGAAGGAAAATTAAGTTCAGTGTATATTGGACCATCTAAGATGATCGCTTGAATTTGCAAGTCTTCAAGTATCACAACCAAAGCATATAACCAACGTTTACAATGCATTCCACTTCTCTTTATTGAGGAAGCAAGTTTTTTTTTTTTGATGAACTGCAAAATGCATTAAAAATAAAGAAACCTAATACAAACTACTAATTGATAGAATATCTATCACTATCATTAAAAATCCACCAGTGAGCATCTTCCCCATTACAATCTAATTCTTGCCATAAAAAATCTCCTTTCAAAGCAAAGTTAGCACATAAGTCGGCTAACTTATTACATTCTCCATTTGCAAAATGAAATAAAAAATCTCCAAAATCCTTAAGAAAAGAGAAGTCTTCCCATCCAAACTAGTTAGCCACACGATCATCTTTGACAACCGAGTTTTGTAAGTGTTTTATGATGTTCAAGTTGTCTCAATCAATAATGATACCTTTAGCATCCATCATCCACTCCTTGATAATTCTTCTTAGCGAACGAAAAGCCAACAACTCTAAATACCCATTATCCCAATGCATATATCTGAACCCAAAAGCCAACAAAAATCTTCCTCTATGATCTTTGAAGATACCCCAACTCCAGCTTCATCAGAACGAAGCAAAGTTGCATCGATATTGACTTTAATCCATCCGGGTGGAGGGGGATGCCAAAAAGAGGAAATCAGCTGTATATGCTGGGTAGCACCCTAGTGGTCCGAATATAGATTAGATTTTGAAGATATTGATGGAAAACTGATAGCATTAGAAACAATGAAGCCCAACCCGAGCTCATGCCCTTCATTTCAAGTTTATTTCTACTCTTCCAAGAGTGAAAAACTATAGAACAATATAAATTAGCAATGAAAGGATTCACCTTCGCTAACTTTCTCAAATTTTTCAAACAGTCCTGAAATGTTGTAAACACTGGAATTCGAATGCCCCATTGATTGACCAACTTAATAGTTTGAATTAGCTTTAAGCATTTAACTGCAACATGCTCCATTGAGGAAGCAAGTTACAGATGCAGAGAACAACACTCCAGAAGTTAAAGATAAATTACAATTAAAAATAACTTGCAAAGAGGATTTCATTATATTTTGACTTATGACATAAAGCAATTAGAAACAAATAGATTCTTCTAGTTAAAGTGTAATGAAAGCACCATATCGATGAGGAGCAACATGGGAGGAGTTTGAGATGGGGCAATTTTATCTATATATATTTGATTGTGTTGTGAGTGTATTTCAATGTTGAGGATTGTAACACTTGTGTAGGTTGTGACATAGTACTAAACTAATGAACATCTAATAATTTTTTTTTTTGGTATTTTTCTGAAATATAACTCCATAAGCATGTTTATTGAGATTGTATGAGACTTCCATATGCTTATCACATTTTAATTTCAAGAGTTTCTCTCTAAATGATTAGGTAATTATAAATACGATCTTTGGGTCATATTGATGTTTAGGTCAACAACTCTAGTATGATGGAATGAATTGTGGTATGATTGATACCTTGTCATATATGATTGGCTTTTGGCAGTCACTTTGTGTCGGATTTGAGAACATTTTTTCAGTATATTTTTGACTCAATGTGGTATTTTATGGTATTTTGTTTCATTTTTTTCGGGAATTGATTTTTAATGTGTATCAATTTGCTAGAACTTTGCAATTTAGAACCTTGAATTTTTCATATTTGTAAATTTACATTAGCCATTATTTATATTTTCATTTCCATTTCATTGCTATTCTAATTAGAACTAGTGGGAGGAGCGAGAAATTGGGGATGGCGAAAACATTATTTGGAGGTCCTAAAGTTAATTTCAGGGTCAAGACAATTCATTGGATGCTATCATCATATCTCAAAATTCAGCGATTTCATCTTATTTATTTTTTGTGTTTTCATCATATGGTCTTTACTAAAATTGGGATATGTTGATATTTTGACAAACTTTTAGCATGTATAACTTGTGATATTTTGTTATTTTGGTAGTTTTGCACATGCCTTAGTGGTTATTTTTTATTTTCATCAGGTAATTTGTAATTCTACAAGTCATGTTGTAGGTTGAATAGTGTTTTACAAATATTAGATCCTTATTGTTGATTGCATAATATTCTTTGATCATATCATCTATTATTGCATAACTTGCATTCAACCTACATTTTTTATGTGGTTCGTATGGTTGTACTATTTCAGGTGCTGTTATTCCAAGCATGTGTAGATAATGCACAATGATATTTTTGTGATCCTACAGATTTTGGAAGTGGATTTCTTTGATACTGGTACTATTTATACACGCCAGATTAAGCCTGCTACTTTATTATGTTGTTTTTGTTAATTTGTGGTTGTACTGTTAATTCATTTAACAGTTCGGTCGTGATTTGCCATTTGAATTGTATGAGCTATTGGTTGTTGGCTATGCTCTATAAGTGATGGGGAATGTATACATGCAAAGTAAGTTTAGCTAGCACTTGGGTTGGCTGAGTTGGTTTTGTTTTCTACGTAGCTGGATGAACTGATGAGTTTTCTCTAAATTTTAGAGGATTTAAAGATGGCCTTATTTCTCAATGGGAGGCATATGGTTGGTGTGTTCCTGATTTTAACTGTAGGCTTGAGGTGATGACCTTTGTATAATTGTTCACCTGAGATATTTCAATAATATGCTTAAAAACATGTTGTTATTTGTTAATATCTGGTTTTAAGTTGTACTCATGTTTTGATATTTAGGCTTTATTATTAATGTTAAACCGCATGTACGCATTCTGGTTTGCACATACGTTTCCTTTCAACTTTCATGTCATACATCAAATTTATTCTCCAACCTAAAAGCATGCATGTTGCCTTACGTTTGCATAGTTGGCCCTAGAAGTGGTCTTATGCCATACTAAGAACTCATACATTTGCACTACCCAATTTAAAAATTTATTAGGATCATGCATATTATCATTAGAAGGTGCCTTAACTTTAACTTTCCTGGAAGGATTATTAAAATTTTCATCATATTTATTGTGGTGGTCCCCACATTCACATGAAAATGTGGCTTTCTTAGCAACTAATATTCCTTTGCATTTGGGTTATGCTTGTCGGGTAGGTTATGCAGGTGTAGGAGTTGGGGTTGGGTTTGTAGGGGTTAGGTTTTGCATCTGTGTTATCAAAACATCTGTTTGATTCCTCTACTCTTGAATATGATGCATACTTTTATGAAATAGGTTTCTAGCCTCTATAAATTCTTATGCCTTAATTCATGGAGCCTAGAATTTATTGCTTCTTCCATCTTATTTATACGGTTATACCATCAACTTGGTCCATAGAGATTTTTTTCCCCTTTTTGAGGATAGGGCCCTTTTTTTTTTGAATGCATGCATTGCTCTATATGCAAGGGAATGTTTCATGCAGATTTTAAACCCTTTGTACTATTTTTGCATTGGCATGTTGCATAAAATTTCTCAATGTGTGCTTATGATAAATCACATGTTAGTTCAAAGCAAAATAAAATTTGCTTGCGTGTGGGTTTGTACTCTTGGTTGGTTATTGATTTGTATGTGGAACAATCCCTTACAAAGGAAATTACTCAATTTTATGGTTTAATGGTAAGTTTACTGTAAGCTTTGTGATGGAGGCAACTAGTTGAAGCTAAGTACATAATATCATTGGCTTTCCACAAATATATAATAATCCTTAATTTTCTTCTTGATTTTATTAAATAAAAAAAAAAGTAATTAACTAAGTTCAAAGTTAAAGATTATCCCTTGGTGGATGATAAATCCGCTAACCATAACTACTAATAGTTCAAGCTCCAATTGCTTCATGTGCTAAAATGGCCAAAGTTTAGCTTTAGCTATAATATCAAAATTGACGTAGCCTTGGAAGGTGGATCCAAGGTTTGCACTTGCTGTAGTGAGAGGTTAATGATGGGGTGAACACTCCTAGATTGTTTGAGGAATTTTATTTGAGATGATCAAGAGAAGAGGGTCAGTGAAGGACTTAGAACAAGTCAATCCTAGAATTCTTTCTTAGGGTTCACATTTAGGGTTTCTTATGGTGGAAGGTCTAGGGCTTGAAAAATTTTGGAAATGTTGCGGGCTTTAGGAGAGATTTGGAATATTTGGTGAATTCCAAGTGGTTTAGAAGTCAATGGATGGGGATCAAGACTAGGTCTGGGTAACCTAGTTTGGAAAGTTTTGACTAGTCCTAGAAGATTGAGTTGTCGAAAGGTCTTAATGGTAAAAGCTTGGAAGTGTTAGATGAATTTGTGGAGCTCATATTTGGAGCATTTGGTGACAATCCAAGGGATTTGGAGGGTGATGGAGGGGAGGGGAACAAGATTAGGTGACTAGAGAGCTAGTGTGGCTAATTGCTTATGGAGCAGGGTATGATTTGTTTGGTGGTTGTGGGGTAAGAGAAAGTCTTGGGAGGTGAGGGAAATTCATGGGTAATGTTGGTATGATTATAGGAGAAGGGAGATCATAGATCAACAATTATCTGAGGTAACTACATCTTCCTCTAAAAAAGAACCTAAGGGAGGGTTGTCATGCCCTAGGATATATAGTGAAAGAATTTCTTTTCTTCTCTTTTTTAGTATCTATTCAATTCATTCTATTTCTTTTGGCTTAAATAATCAGATGGATAAACATCCAGATCAAATTGACTCCAGAACTGAATAATTGCATTAAAGAAAAATCAAGAAACAATGAAAAATATAATTCACATTATTGTAGCCATAATTACATCATTCAACCAGAGTTCAAAATAATATTTACAATAGCCACATTGACTACAAAAATATATAAACCAAAAGCAGAAATGAAAACTACACTAGCATTGATGCACAACCTCAAGCTGCAGGCTCCTACTCTAAATAATATGATGTAAATAGTATAAAGAAATCTATGAATCAATATATGTTATATGTACTGATCACTTATATCAATCAATCATTCTTCTAAGTCTATTAGTTATATGTTAGTATCAATATTTGTAGTTAATAATGGTAAGCAGTAACAATAATTCGTACCCGTATTCAATAATCAATATCAATAAATAGTAATTAGTATAAGCACAATAATTAATATTTTATCTGATAGTCAATTGAGGGTATCTTATATCTTCTTTGGCACTTATGAATCTCAATAAGTCACCCATTATGACTCCGATCAATGAACTCCTTATAACTCCTCTTGAATCATGTGACAGTCGCCTCGACTTCTTATAACTCCCAATCAATTTTCAACTCACTCCCATCCATTGATTCCAATCAGTGGACCATGTAGATCTTGAGGATATCACATGGGATAATCATATTGTATATCTGATATCAATCAGTTCATCATAGCCATACATCACATCAAACTAAGACTAGTAGCAATATTATATTCTTGCATAACTCAATCTTATAAATCATTTCGGTACATATTACCTTGCAGTCTTTATCATGTCAAATCATAGTACAACGCTTTTCAATCAATTTCCAATCTACCTTTTCCCCTATTCAGTTTACTAAAAAATTCCTATACACATATTTAACTGGTGAAAATATAATAAAATCATATCAAATCGTTTAGAATGATCAAATCTAGAACTTATCAAAAGTTACACCGTGAAAGCTTACGAAATTAAGAGATAATGTATTTTTGGTAGATTTAAGAAAGATAAATCCGTATAAATCAAAATCATGGAAAACGAAAGGAAGATGATAGTTATTTACGATGATCAAAATACTTTTCACAATAGAAGTGGCTGATGAAAATAATGAAAAACGAGCTTTCTCACTCCTTTTTCTCTCCTTTTCCTTTCTGCTCCATTTCCTTCTCGAACAAGTTATGGTCGAAATTGGAGAGGCGGCGGCGCTGAAATACTTTAATGCTTAGGTTTAGAATAAAAAATATATAAAAACATTGTTAGCGGTATAATGCTTAGCACTTCATGTTAAATACAAAATTACTGTAGAAAAGAAACTCAGAAGTTATAGCGGCATTTTCTAGCGCTGCTGTGCTTTCAAACCTAGTGCCACAAAGTTCACAAGTACAGTGCCGAAGCGCTCCAGTTCAAACATAGAATTCAATAAAATCATATTTTAAAATACTTTATATTTTATGTTGTTATAAGGGCCCACCAAACACACAACCCAAGAGAATAAATTCTCCTTTTTTGGTCAAATACCAAAGCCCCTTTATTTATTTAAGCAAATATTTAAACTATTTTATCATGTTCTAATGTTTAAAACTTAAAATATTAAGAAGGGTGGAAAATAAAAGTTAGCGGGAGTAAATAAGGAAGTGCAGTGGAATCACACCAATTCCACTCTCAATAAGGATTGGTCCGCCCTAACCTTTAAACAAGGAAAACATGACTTAAAAAGCTTTAAATATTGAGGGAGAATTAGAGGTTGAGTATTAAGATATTAAAATTTAAAATTTGAATTTCCATCTTTAATTATCATTACAATTTCAATACTTTTCATATTAAGGTATTTTATTTTAGATTCTTGGTCTTGATTTAATAGTGTGGTCATTAATATCTGCTTCTTGATATTCTTCATCAAAATGGTTGCTAAGGTTTGAAGAGTAGACAATGCTCAACTTTTAAGTTAACTGAAACTAAACCACTCTTTTGTGGTCACAAAGACATTCATAATTTTTTTTTTCTTATTGTATGTTAATATTCTCTTAAGGAAAATGCTTTGTAAGATACTTACATTAGCACTGTTTATGATTAGTTTGTAATTATGGCTATATTCCCGATAAACCTTTGGTGTTAATTTAGCTGTTCAATGGTTTATATTTTCATGAATTCTTTGTTTTTTTTTTCTTTTGGAAGAAAAAGCTGTTATGATTTATTTAGGATTATTATTGGTTGCAGAAACAATATTGGCTTACAAGTTATATTATTTTATATTTAGCTTTGTTGCACCGATATAGACATGAGAATACAGACATGACATAATATGAAGATTAAATACATCTATTATTGAAAATATGGGTCACACATTATATTGAATGGGAACCTCTCTAGTCTCTCTCTCTCCCCCTCCCTCTTTTTCTCTCCTCCCTCATATCAGACAAATTATTTATATGAGAACACAAACATGATTTACATGTTTCAGTTGTCTATTTTGAAACTAAAAGCCTCTTATTAGTCTTCAGCTCATTGCAAGTCCTTTTTCATTGTCACTATTCCACTTAATCCATCACATGTGTGTCTGATATAATGTAATTTCAGTTATATGACATCAGATGTAAGTTATTAAATGAATACCTAGTATATCATTAACATTGAAGGCATTTATTTTTCTTTTACAACTTAATGTGGTCTATTTTTAGTGCGCCTCTCTTCTCCTTGTTATAGGTGGACCTTAACCAAGCCATATCAATGGTTTCATATTATGCTTCATCCTCTGAGCCTGCACAGGTTCGTGGCAAAACTGTCTATATTCAATACTCAAATAGGCAGGAGATTGTTAACAACAAGGGTTCTGGTGATATTGCTGGGAATGTCTTACTAGTTACCATTGAGGGTGTCGAAGCAGGTGATGTCAGCATAGATGTGATTCATCTGGTGAGTTTTGCTCATGTATTTGTTTCTATTAAGTCATGCAAAGTTGCTTTAGAGTGAAAAATTATGGAATTAGCCTCTGCATTTTGATTTTCTTACTCGTCTGTTGAGGTAGATGTACTTTTAGCATTGTATTAAGTTTCTTGTTCTTTCTTTTTAAATTTTTATTTTTGTTGGAATTTCTGAGATACAAGAAGATGACTTGCGTGATCAACAGATCCATGCAACAAGAATTCCGTTATCAGGCCTTGGCTTTCTTTTTGTTTTGATTATACCATTTTTAACTGTTAACCTAACCTTGCACGCTTTATCTATGGAAAGTTGTATTTTATATGCGGGCTTTTTGAATATGTGGGATATAACTACGTCAAATTTATTGTCTTTTCTATGTGCTATTGTTTGTTTTTGAAATGTTAATGTTTATATAATTTAATTTTGATAATCTTATGTATTTCCCGCCTCACTGTTCACACATAATATTGAATAGATGCAAAATATGTTAATTGTAATTTGATTTCGAACCGTGAGTAGTATAACCTAAAGCTTAAACCAAAACACCCTAAGTCCTAAAAAGCCTTAAAATTATAAAACCTAAATAAGAAAAAACCCTAAACTCGAAACTATGCAACTCCTAAACCCTAGGATTATGGTTTTAGGGTTTAGGAGGCCTATGCATTTTATTTGTCTGTTAAGTATGACTCCCCTGGAGTTTGATGTATACCCTGTTTTTGCCTACAAACCACATAATTATTGTGGCCTTAGCCCCTTGGGCGCATGGGCTAGCTGAGATGCCACCTAAGTGCCTTACAACATTTGAAGTGTTTTGCATAAAAGAATGAGTACTATATTAGACTGTGCTCTAGCCGCACTTCAAATGAACACCTTTTTTTAGTCAATTTAGTTTAATTAAGCAATACACTGTGCTCAAGCCATGAAGTGCCACCTAAGTCGCACCTTTTTTTTAATGGAAAATGCTAAAATTGTCCATTGACTATTTATGAAGTACTAAAATGATCTCCAACTATATTATAAGGCCATTTTTGTCCCACAAGTCTTTAAAAAGGAATCCAAATAGTTTCATAGTGGGACTATTTTGATTCATCTTTACGGAGTTGACGGATCAAAATGGTTTTTTAATATAATTGGGGACCATTTTGGTCCTTCATAAAGAATCAAAAGACCACTCTTTTTTTTTCTCCTTTTGTCTTGGTTAAGATGGCAGATGATTTTTTTTTTCTTTCAAATTGTTTGATTTGTATATTGTATATTTTGTAGGGGGTGTCAAAATGGGTAAACGGGATGGGTTCGAGTTCGACCCAAATCTGGGCAATTCGACATGACCCGATAACCGATTTTGATTTAATTTTTTAATAATTTTTAACAAAAAAATTTAGATTAATTAATAAAAAAATAAGACAATCATACCAACACAAAAAATCTAAGTAAAAGTTGATATAAATGGGTCATTTTGAGTCAAAATCGTGTAGGCAGGTCAATCTGAACCCGGCTCATTTATTAAAAGGATCAACCTGAACCTGGATTTCTTGGGTCGAATTTGGGTTGGCGGGTCGGGTCATTTTTTTACACCTGTAATATTTTGATTAATTATTTGTAATTTTGTATGGTAAGCTTAATGCTAAAAATGCAAAAGCAAAAAAGTGACGCTTTTTAACCTCTTAGGCTGTCAACATAGAGCTATGATGTGCTTCATGAATTTGTATTTACATACTATTGATAGTATTATAAATGTGTGAGTAAGATAGCAGGAAACTACAGCAGAATTTTATGATTGTGATATGAATATCACAATATAATACAAAATGAAACGACACATAATACAAAGAGGATAATATATTTGATTAGTTTTATATTTGATATAGATTGAAGCAAGACATCAGTTTGAACTTGCGTAGTATTAGAATATTCGAATGTTGTAAAATTTGTTAGAAAAATCATTGAAAGTGTTAGAATCTTTCGTAGATCATGACAACTAAAAAAATGTCAACATGTTGTAAAAATTATTTAAGTTTTCTTTAAAACGGTTATGATTTAATTTTATTCCATTTTTCCTCAGTAAAATTAATTTTATTCCTTGATGCGTTTTGGAAGTAAAAAACAACAAGGTAACAAGGAGGAGAAAACTATAGGAATTTGAAGATAGGGGTTGATTTTGATTAATACTTCAACAATAATGAAATATACAATTGATCTATTATTCAAGAGGTAGATTAGCTCTACCACAAATCCTAGATGCCGCTAGGAACAACTTCTAAGAAAACTATAGCAAACATAAATCACATATGAAAATAAAAAACCTAATTATCCTTAAATAAACCGTCATATTTTCCTCCTGAATATGAATTCAAATCAGCCCTTTTTCCCTTAATAAACCCTTCCTAATTCCTCCTAAATTTGAATTCAAATCACCCCTCTTTCCCTATATAAAGCCTTCTTACTTCCTTCTCAAATCTGAATTCAAATTAGTCATCTTTCCTTATATAAACCTTTCTAAATTTTCTCCCAAATCTAAATTCAAATCAGTTATCTTTCACTAAATAAACTGAGGAGGACATCAGCAGGAGATTTTGGCGTGTCTATCATAGGAGGAATCGAAGATCGACGGCTACGATTAAGATTCTTTTTTATGATGGATTTTATATATTTTTTATGCTTATATTTTAGTTTTTATCATTGTATCCCAATGCGGGATTAGTTTGTGTTGTATCTCTGAGGACATTTTATTCTTTGAATCTCTTTTATTTTGAGGCTTATATATGGAGGCCTTCGCTATTGTAAAAGGATGATGATTAATGAAATTTTTTTTTTCATTCTTATTCTCATGAGTGTTGAGAGCTCTAGAGAGAGGAGAAGTCCCTAGGTGAGGGCTAAAACAACTCCCACTAGCCACAGGAAGAGTCTGGGCTCACGGCCAACTCCCCCACCTCCTTCCAAATCACCGTCCGCCCTCTCCCTCCCCTCCTTACCGTCGGCCAACACCTCCCACCGCTTACAACCGCCAGCCACCTCCCTTCTTCACCCAACCAGCCGGCCTAAGCCCCAACTCGTCGGCCCTACTCCACCTAACCCCCAAGCTCCTTCCCCTCCCATATATGTCGGCCTCCCTAGCCCAACCCTAGCCGCCGGCCAACACCCCACCCACAATCAATCTCATTGGCTCCAATTTCAAATTGGCCCATTATTACCTTCTTAATTTGGTTCAAAGCATTTTGGGAAAACCATTAATTTGAATTTCAAAATTCAAATTAATTTGAAATTCAAACCTTCCCTCCTATTTTGAATTAATTTAGAATGCTGCTCCATCCTTTAATTTAATTTGAATTTTAAATTTTGAAAGACCCTTTAATCCTTTCATAATTTAACGCTCCCATTATGGAGTCATTCAATTCCCCCCAATCAAGTTCCCATTATTTGGTCACCTCTCTCTCTCTCTCTCTCTCTCTCTCTCTCTCTCCACTTATAGCCCATTCCTAATTGAACCACAATCAAATCTCCCCTTCTAAGGACCGGCCGCCCCTCCCTCCCTCTCTTTTGGGAATTGAAAATTTGAATTCCCTCCTCTCTCTTCTCATTAACTCCAATAAATTACAATAATTGTTGGAGTTAATTCTCAAATTCTTTTAGCCTCTCTTGAACCCCTCCTCTCCTCTTTCTCCTTACAAGCCGCCGGCCACCCTAGCCTCTCCCGCAAATTGGAGGAACTATCACCCCCATGGAGGGTCGACCCGAGCATGATCATGGATTCGTCTTCAATCCTCAAGGACGAGTGGACGTTCTGAGGTCTCCCTTCTTCGACATCAATTTTGAGATCGACCACACTGTTGAAGACTACATAGATCGGATCTTCTTTCCTTCGACAATTGCCATTGACAAGCATCAGCTTCCCGTTCAATGGAAAATTCTCCAACACCCACCCACGATCTCCTCTCCGAATAACTCTTTATTGAGCAATATTGTAAGTGCCTGCTGTTTGTGGTGGCGTCGTTAGTATTGTATAAATTATTCTTCCGCTGAAATCTCCATGAGTATGAGTGAAGGAAACTCATGGCGACCGTTCTAATTGTTAACCGGTGGATTCTTGTGATCGGCAAATTAAGCACTTAATATTTCTTTTGTTCTTATTTTAAGTTCTCCCTACTCCTTATTGTAATTGCATACTATTATTAGATCTTTAATTGAGGAATCCTAGAATCTAAACTTGTGAAACATTAACTTTTAATTAGCAAGCTTAATAACTTTTTATTATTTTCACGCAATTCCTGCAACTACTTCATGTTTCACATCATAAACTTTCCTAATTATTTCTCCCACAATTTCTCATCCTTACATAGTGAATATTAACTCCTATGGACCCCATAAGGTGGGCCTCTTGGCATATCAATACTTCCCTCCCAAAAAAGCACCTTGGCCTTAAGGTGGAAGATGGGAACAGTCACCTGATCATCTCATATGGCTCCCATGTGACTTCGTACTCCGGCAAATCCTTTCACCTGATAAGTATTTCTTGAACAATAAACCAAGGATGTTGAGAATGAATTTGCAGATCAATAAGATCATTACCTGAGATGATTATTTTTTTTAACCTCTTCAATTTATGGTTGAAAGTTTTGTGTTGCTCCTTTTCATTGTCATCAATCATTCTCATTTTCAGCTTTCTCACCCTAGAATCACTACTGCTCTAAAAGCTCCTTCCTCCTCCAGTATATCGGTTATCGTAATCCCTCCATGTTTCCCCGTGTATCAAGGATGAGAATCCCACCTTTCTTCTGCCCGCCTCACATGACCCTATCCCCATGGCTCTGCTTGTCATGCTCCTCTGGTCGTCCACTCCACTTGCCTAAAAGACCTCCCATAACACCTTAAGAGCTGACTCTTGACCTCTCCTTCAATGACCCACTCCCCTTGCCCAAAATGTCTCTCACAGTGAGCGATCATCCTACCACCTCCACCAAAAATTTTTCTCTTTGTTGTGCCCTCATTCAAAAACTCTGTTTCCTCCTTGCTATCCCCTCATCCGGAAACCCCCGATTTGCCCCTTATCAGAGCCTCAGGAGGTGACTCTTGAAGAAAGAAACTCTCCTCTTGAACTCTTCTACACAATCTCTTTTCCCTTAGATTTGACCAAGGGAATCTCGGTCAAATCGTGGTTAGGGTTAGCCATCGAAACTTCTTTCATCTCAATGAGCTTCTTCATCATCTTCTCTAACCTTCCAAATACTCTCTCCATCCGATTCTCCATGGTTGAAAATCTTCCTTCGAGGGTTGAGAATTTCTCCTCTACCATGGATTTGAATTGCTCCATTTCTCCTTCCACGCATTCACGTTCTTTGCTGCCATTGTCTCCCAAAAAACCTCTCTCGGATACCAATTTGATGCATTTTGGAAGTAAAAACAGCTAGGTAACAAGTAGAAAGTTATAGGAATTTTAAGATAGGGGCTGATTAATAGTTCAACGATAATGCAATTACAATTGATCTATTATTCGAGAGGTATATCAGCTCTCCCGCAAATTCTAGGCGACGCTAGGAGCAACTCCTAAGAAAACTACAACAAACATAAATCACACATGAAAATAAAACAACCTAATTACTCTTAAAAAAACCATCATATTTCTCTCCCAAATTTGAATTCAAATCAACTCTCTTTCCTTTAATAAAACCTTTGTAATTCTCTCCAAAAATTGAATTCACTTAACCCCTCTTTCCCTAAATATAACCTACCTAATTCTCTCCTAAATCTGAATTCAAATCAGTCCTCTTTCTGTAAATAAACCTTTCCTAATTTCCTCCCCAATCTAAATTCAAACCAACTATCTTTCTCTAAACAAACTTTCCTAATTATTTCTCCCATGATTTCTCCTCCTTACATAGTGAATATTAACTCCTCTGGCCCCCCAAGGTGTGCCCTCCCTGGCGTATCAAATACTTCTACCTAAGCTTAAGACACATCAAGCTACAAGTCAATAACCTCATTGAACTTACCTTTTTTAGTGCCCGCAAGAAAGAGAATAAAAAGGAGCTTTAAGGTGATTTTCTGAAGCAATGTGTTTCTGTAATTATTTTTTCGTAAGCTATTTATCTAATTTGTTTGGCTCTTGCTTATTTGTATAAAGCATTATCACCATCATCATTAATCTTGTCCCTGCCATTTAGGGACGGAGTAATAAATCTTTCATCTCCCTTAATTTGTTTTGGGTGTTTCATTTCACAGATGTTATAGGCAACTTTTAGCCAGGTTATCTTTGTACATGCTCATACTACAAAAATTTAGTTTATTTTTTGAACTTCATTTTATGTAGATGCTACTCAAATAACCTCTTTTTTTTTGTCACACATTCATCTTAATATTCTCATCTCTTAATATAGGTTTTATTGATTTATTTTCTCCTTAAATTTTTTGCGATACTCTTTTTCAAATAGTATTCATGAGGCATTTTTTTATTTTAAAGTTTCATCCTTATTCATTTTCACATTTTTTTATACGATGATTCAAGTTCTATCCATATTTGATTTTGTTAACATTGTTAATTCATAGGTGCTATTTGGTCCTCCAACATTGCTAACATGTTCATAAAATTCAATCTTTGTATATCATGAATTCAATCTTTGTTGTACTACTCAGTGGCCATTCATGTTTGAAAAATTATCTCCATTGTTTCAGCTTGAGAAATAGTATCACCAACGTGCAACAAGTTTTCTTAACATGCATTAGCATGTTTCATGCTATGTATTTTTTGAAGTATCTTCATGACCGGAACAAAATGTTATGAACTTAATATCAATCATTGTTGTAAATTGATTGTGATGGGGAACTCTTTGGCCACCCCAAAAATATTATATGCCTAGTTGTTCTATTACTCATATTTTAAGGACACTTTTTTCTCGCACTTCCTTTCAATTATTTTTCTTGATTCTCTATGATTCTCCATGATATGATTTTTCAAGTAAATTAATACTCCGTATAGAGTAGCCTATTTTTATTGCTTTAGCTATGTATATTATTTATTTACTTTGAATGCATTGAGATGCCCCAAATATTTAGAATAAGGTAATGATTATGTTGATGATGATGATTGCGTTGAGAATTTGGGATGCTAAATGCTATTTTCAGTTTCTTTTTTGGAATTGTTTTCGTGTTTGTAATGTTAAACATCTCACTTCATTCCCAATGATGCCATTCTTGCTTTTGGTTCTTGGTGCCTTAATGATTCTATTCCGCCTAACAACTAGGCTTACATGTTCTGCATTAAACCTGTAAGGGTAGAATTACATAATCCTACATGGAGTTGATACCATTGTTATGTTTTAATGTTTGTACATTTTAATTCTGTTTAAAATTCCATTTAGGTTTTTTCTGCATTTGGATTTGTTCACAAGATTGCTACGTTTGAGAAGGCAGCTGGATTTCAGGTCATTCATAAAGAGCTGTTCTTGAATACACTAAATGACTCTCCATTTGGCATTGAGACTTAAAAAAATTATGTTTTGTAGGCCTTGATCCAGTTTACCGATGCAGAAACTGCCTCAGCTGCTAGAAATGCGTTAGATGGAAGGAGCATTCCAAGGTTCCATTGGGTTTTCTTAGATTTGTTGAGGCAGGAAGTTTAGTTTTGTAGAAAGCTACTGATCCAAGTTCTTGATTGCCAGATACTTACTCCCACAACATGTTACCTCGTGCCACTTGCGCATATCATATTCTGCACACACAGATTTAAATATCAAATTTCAGTCACATCGCAGCAGGTATGCATTCATGCAGAGACGATTAAATGTTTGGATGTTTGGTTGTAATCTAATGCGATATTGATCTCAATTTTTAGACCTTTATCATCAAGCAATTGACTATCTTGTGTTCTGGCTGATGTATTTTTCCCCTTTTTAATAGTTTTAATGAGGTAGGCTGCCAAAATGCAGATGTCTTTTGCCCTGTCTGTAATTTTCTCTGTCACCGGGCCATGATTTGTTGATCATATGAAATTCTGTATATCAATCTGTATGCTGAAGGCAACATTGATATATACAAACTATAAGTGATTCTTCTGGCTTTAGGAAATCCTATTTGATTGATTGTAGGTTTGAATCTAATGTCGTAGTTCTACCATTCCTTTTCATCTCCATATTTGACTAAATGGAAAAAGAAAATATTTTAATAAGATGCTTGATTTCTTTTTATGTGCATGAACTGAGTCAAACTTTCTTGTTATGTGGTTAGAGAAGGAACGAGTGTTTTTTCTTGGAATTTGTCCTAATTTTTAATGTTTCTTTTTCTGTGTTAAAAACTTGTCAATAATATGTACTGAACCAAACGAATGTGTGATTTCTTGTCATGTGAGTAACAAGGAGGTGTTGGGAGGCGGGGGATCAATGGATGTGAAGAGAGATCAGATGGATAACCTGCAAGTTTTTTATCTTCTCCAATTAAGATGTAGGAGAACAGATTTAACAAACTCGTGTTATTAAATGTTATTGAAGACTTGAAATTTTCATGTGCAGTGCAAAAATGTTGATGAAATAGGCTTGTAGAACTTTTTAAGAAGAAGCTTGAGACAGTTCCTGCTAGGCGTAGGAGTTGTGTCTCTTATCTGTGCAAGTTATATGTGATGTTCTCATTTCTAGAAGCTTTAACTATAATGAACACTCTTCAGTCCTAAATGTTGGTAATATGTTGATTGTCTTTGGATTTTGCTAAGAATTTAAGTAAAATCTTTTTTATTGTTTGGAATCAGAGTGATTGAATATTTCAACCCCAAATTAGAAAAGTCGTGTTTGATAGTAATTTTAATACTAAATTTAAAATTTATTCCAAAATTCAAAAATCTAAATTTCGTTATGCACATGCTAAAACCTAATATGATTGTGATGAGAAGTATGGAGGGTTTGCTATGATGCAGCTCGGAAGTGATTAAGGCACAAGTTAACTAAATTTTGGTGAAAGTACAGAAGGTTTGTCTAGAATGTCGTCTGTGAATGACTTGTCATAACCTAATTATGATAACAAAATGGACTAGGTTTAAAATTAAGATTAGATTCACTATATGAAATTTGTGGATATTGAATGATAATCCAGTTGAAATAATATATACAGTGATCAGAAGAAGAATCAATATCACTTATTTACAAGCAACTAAATAGGAAGAGCAATTTAGTGATGTAGGAAAGTTTATGAGTTATATGTTTCCTTAGTTATATGAAAGAAAGTTAATTATAAGAATAAGGTAGGTGTAATTGTAGATTAAGGGCAATTAATAAGAATTGACAAAAAATAAAAAACACGGTAAAATAAAGATATCATGCAGTACAAGCTTTACTAGCCAGCCTAGCTTGAAGTTTGGTGAAAAATTGAGTGGTGATATTTTTTCCTTCTTATTATGACCCTGTCTGATGAATAAAATATGAAAGCTCCTATTTACTAGTACGTAGTCACTTAGACTACTCCCATTAGAATTGAGAGGAAGCAATGAATTATGAGCTTATGCCTTGACCAATATGAGAGATAGGAACTTGCACAAGAGGATCACTATTCACATTAATTGTCAATGATGTTGATGCTGAAATCGAAGGATTATTAGGGCCAAGTTCCACTGATGAAGGAGAAATGATCATTGAATGTGAAGGGGTGTTATGACCATTTGGGTGAACTTCGTGATCCTGAACATAAGATGTTCTTAAATCCGAGTGGGCCATGAAGCTAGTCAGTTTGAATGTGGCCAAAGATTTTATGGAAAGAGCAATATTGAGGGGTGCCTTCAAATTCAACATTTTGCCAATAATTGCTAGACGGTGTACCAATCCACACCATGGAAGGACTAGAAAGATGAGCAATAGCATCATCAATTTGCAAATTTTTACCATAAAAATAGATCCTAATGAATATGAAGTTAATTGATTAAAGTAATTTAAGCATAACCTAAGAAAATCCACCCAAATAGGAGTGACAAGTGGTTCCTTGGAGACATCAAATGGGGAGACCACTTTAGCATTTGCATGGGAAAGCCATTGATGTGGTATGTATGACGTGAAAAGAGCATGGTGCAATCTAACTCCAATGAAAGTTGGATAAAAATATGATGATGGTTAAAACAATCAATTGAAAATTCACCAATCATTGACAAATTTGACATAAATTTACGAATGAAATCCATATTGGAATGACTCAAAAAGAGTTTTTATACGATGTTGAAAGTGAATGGTCGAGCAAGTTCAAAGATCTCAGCTGCAATGAAAAATAAGAGCAGGTTTGCATTGGAAGGTGAGTTAGAGTGGACCACCAAAATCCTAGGAGCTATAGATGCAGGAAACTCAGAGATGTTTGGAATAATCAGGGTTGGGGTGGCAGATGTGGATTTTAGAGTGGACTAAAAAAACCTTAGTGGCCTCCAAGGAGGGAGATGGAAGAGCAGTAGGGAGCAAATAGATGGAAGGCTGAGATGAGCAAGCCAAAATATGTGAGTAGACGAGTGGAATAGATTTTGTGGAAGCGAATATTGATTAGGAGGGGAGAGCAGAGGCTGCCACCTTATAAAGATATATATTAGCTATGAATGAGCTTTCAAGCAAAGGATAGAAGACGAGGAGGTGATCCCTCGTGCAAGTGTGAGGGTTGGAGGATGTGTGTACCTGAGCTAGCCCAAAGACGCAAGTGCTGCGAAATGGATCCATGTAGGTGTGCTAACATGGGCAAGCACACGAGGAGATGAATGAGAAAGCACATGCAATTGGCGAATGTTCACGAAGGGTTGCAAATGTGCACTAGTAAAGCTAGAGTTTGCCTACAGAGTGTGAGGTCTTTGGTCAAGGAACATACACTAATGAAAAATAAATCCAGGTAATTAATATAGTGATTGTTATTAAGTTGGGGTTTATTTGAGATCACTTTATTTATTTTTTAAAAACATATATGTATAGTGTGTTTTTTATTTGTTTTCATTTTTTATTTTTAAAACACTCAAAACAAAGTATTTTAAATATAAAAAAAAATTCATCATCAATCATTGCATCACATCAATAATCATTGCATCACATCAATCGACTTCCAATTATCATGGTAGTGGCGAACATTGCCATCATCACTTTGTTGGTCATCGTTCCCACCTCAGTGAATACTTTTGCTACCACCTGATAAATACAACAACAAAATCAAACCTTTATGCCATTATGTGGGTTTAGCTACATGAATTCTTTATGCCCATTGTGTCTTGTTAAGAGTCAAATTTTCATTTAAATTTAATAGAAAAAGGTCATTTCTAATACTTTCTAACCAAGTCTTTTTAGTTATACCTCTACTTTTCTTAGTATAGACCAAATCTAATACATTTACTCTCCTAACTGGGTTATTGGAAGGCCACATTTAATGTGACGAGATGACTCTCTCTAATCTTATCTACCATTGGAGCTACTCCAACCTTATAATGTATATACTCATTTCAGATTCTATCTCTAAGAGTGAAGCCACTCATTCACCTGGGCATCCTCATCTCTGCATCACTTAATTTCATGCTTCTCTTTTAATGACCAACATTCTGCACCATAAAGTATTGCATGGCTCACCACCATCTTATAGAAATTTCACTTAATTTTGAGTAATTTTTTTCTGTCACACAACAAGCCCGATGCATTCCTCCACTTCAACAAACCAACTTGAATTCTACTAATAATATCTCTATCTATTTCACCATTACTTTGAATAATAGACCTAAGATATATAAAACTTGTACTCTTTTTAATGACTTGATCGCCCAAAGTGATAATGCCCCCACTAGATTTATTACTTCTAAAATTATATTTCATGTATTCGATTTTAGATCTACTCAAATGAAAACTTTTAGACTCTAAGATTGACCTCGATAATTCAAAATTTCCTTCAATTCCTTCTTTGGTCTTATTAACAAGAATAATATCATCAACAAAAAGCATACAGCAGGGTACATTCTCTTGCGAATGTCTAGTAAGGACATCCATGACATAAGCAAAAAGATATAGGCTTAATGCTGAACCTTGGTGTAATCTAACTAGAATAGGAAAATATTTGGTCAACCCACCTTGTTTTTGAACACAACCAACAATTCCTACATACATATCCTTAATGATGTGAATATAAGAATTATTAACTCATTTCTTTTCTAAAACTCTCTAGAGCACTTCTCTTATAACTTTGTTATATTCTTTCACTAAATCAATAAATATCATGTAGATCCTCCTTATTCTTCTTATACTTCTTCATGAAACCTCTCAATAAATGTATAGCTTCAATTGTAAACTTACTAGGCATGAATCTAAATTAATTTTGAGAAACATTAGTATCACAATGAAACTTATGCTCAATAACTCGTGATGTAAGCAACTTAGAACAAAACTCAAAGAGAAAACCAAGTAAATCAAAACTCACTTTTATATAACTTTGAGAAACTTTTGGAGAACACAATAGACTAAATGAACCACTAAGATCATAATAGAAAAGTAGGGATCATCCAAAAAACCAAAGCAACAAGAAAAGTTAGCAAAAGAAACAAACATAAAACAAACAAACACTATCCTCAGAACATCCTACTAGAGGGGTTTTCCTACCATGATCATTGGATTTACCACCATCATTGGATAGCATAAAAATAAAACAAAAATAGAAAATATAACTAATATTGTTCATAACAAAAATAATGCAAAAATCTAAATGCATCAACTCGCTACCATAGTTTTAATATATGACTCATTAATTTTAATTTCTTTACAATTCATGCACTCTTGTGCATCACCTTTATTCTTAAAAATAGGAACCAACACCGATCTTCACCACTCATCTAACATCTTTTTAGTCTTCAAAATAATATTAAAAAGTTTCGTAAACCAAGAGATTCCTTCATCTCTTAAGCATTTTCACATCTCTATCGGAATATCATTAGGTCCAATAGCTTTTTCACACATCATTTTCTTTAAAGCCTCTCTAACTTTGATAAAAAAAATCTTTTTTTTTCATTTAGGATGCTAAGATCACTGAAGTCAATCATATTTTCACAAATTTCATTGAAAAGTTTATCAAAATATCTCATTCACTTTTGTTGAATATTCTCTTCTAATAAAATCATTTTTTGATTTTGATCCTTAATGCACTTCACTCGAAGTAAATCTTTACTTCTTTTATCTCTTTACTTGACTAACTTGTACATACATCTTTCACCCTTCGTAGTGTCTATTCTATTATATAAATCATTATAAACTAAATTCTTTGCATAATATATTACTTTTTTTAGTCCTTACGAGCCCACGTATACCTTTACTAAAATTTTGAACTTTTATATCTAAACTATTTTTTTTATAATAAAGCTTATTATTTTTTATCTTTTCTTGCACATTTTGATTCAACCATCAACTATTTATATTATTATGAGCGTTTTATTGTGACATTTTAAGCACATACTTCATAATATTTTTAATATCACTAACTACCTTTTTTCGCATAATATTAGTTTTCTCATACATAGTCAAATTCTTAAGATCTTCTATCTTACTCTTAAAAATATTTTTGTTAGTATTATTTAAATGTCCCCATCTAATTATATGACAATATTTTATATTCTACCCCTTCATTTTAAAATCCAAAACTAATAAAAGATGATGGATATATAAACTTTTACTCAAATTAACTTAACAATTCGTGCAATCTAAACGATTTATTTTTCTTATAAAAATAATTAATATAAGTTGTCCTTTATTCATGCTTATAAATGATGAGATGCTCCTCTATTTTCTTAAATAATATATTAGCAATTGCAAAATCATATGTTATAGCAAAATCTAATATAATCCTACTATCTTTATTAATTGCTCCAAACTCATAGCTACCAATAATGCTGTTTAAAATATTCTACCAAAATGTTCATTTAAAATATTCCATCACTTGATAAATAAACAAAAAAATATTTCAAAGATACAAAATATGCTTTTTTATGTTAAAATATAAACAAAATAATATAAAAAAAAAAAAATTAAAGTGATTCCAAATGGCATCTTAATTATCCCTAAGGGCATTGCTAATGTTGTTGATGATTATGCTTCTCTTTTTTGCTTAAAGGTATTTTGAATCATCTTGAGAAAGAAATCGATGTACTTTTATGACTATGTGGGTAATTATTCTAGTTTACTTAAATGGACATAATACATATAGGTAGTTGTGGACTAGGTGATATAAAAATGATTGTAGGATTTATGCTTGATTTCAAAGTAAATATGGTCTTATAATAATGAGCACCTTTTAAGAAATGAGAAAAGAACTTAATTAAAAAATGCAACAAGCAAACCACAATTTTTTTATTTGGAAATAAATTACTTTTGTAATGTTTGTAAAATGTTTCCAATAGAAAATTGACTGCTCAACATAAAGTAGTATGGATGATCTTAAGAGTATATAAAACATGATCAAATAACATATTTGTTGGAGGGTATGATGTTTGACCTTAAAAAGTGAGAATTTGTTAATCTTTCAAGATTGATTGTTAAGAGGGGAAACTTGGAATTAGATGGTTTAATCAAAAGCTTATTCTAGGATAAATTAGTTAGGTCCATTAAAAAGATTATTTGCAAAGTTTTAGAATCTAGAAATCTATTGTACATAAGGATACTAGGTGGTGATGTAAGAGGGTACAAAATGTCAAAACTTTCTTAAGTAAAAAAGAATGTGATTTCAATGAGTGATAAAATGTAAATACTATTGAGACTTGAAAATAATCATAAGGGATATAATTATTACAAATGTAAGGAAAGCAAATATACGTTTTGATGATTTATATATTGGGGACACTTAGAAAGGAGAAAATGAGATATATGAAATATCTAAGGCAATATATGAAGATACTTATGGACTTTGATCAAGTTAAATTTATTAAAAGTAATGATTATAATATATCAGTTAAAGATCAACGCATCAAAGAAAGAAGTAAATATTACTTTGAGAAATTGTTAAATAAGAGCTTTGAGGAGAACATTTTTTAGGAGTTATAATGAAAAAAATTGAGATGCATTATAGATTGTTTTAAAAAAGCAAAGTGGAATTAAGTCTAAAGAAGATTTATAACATTATAGTCTAGATAAGATAACTTTTAAAATTTGGAGAGTTGTGTGCCATATTGGACTGGTTTGATTAGCTAACTTTCTTATTGAGATTTTGAAGGTTAAGAAGATGACAACGAGTTAGTCATTTGGTACCACTATTCAAGAGCATAATGAAATGTTGAGAATTGTTTTGATTGTAAGGGAATCAACTTTTGAGCCATACAAAGAAGTTATGTGAGAGGCTAATGAAATTTTGTCTTAAAAAATAATTTTTTTTTTTGTTCTTGCATTAAGATAATTCAGAGGAAAATATTGAGAAATAAGAATATGATTTTTATTGATATGAGAAGACTTGATATGCTGTATCTTGAAAATGGTTTTTTGTCAATGATACATTGAATTTGTTAAAGATTTGCATGATAAAATATTTATTAGTGTTAGAAGTCGTTGAGTGGCTGAGGAGTTCTCAAGCATTGTATGTTTACATCAATGTTATCATTAAGTTCATATATTTTTATATTAATTATAGAGATATTTATGAAAGATATTGAAAGTAAGGTGCATTGATGTAAGCTTTTTATAGATGACATTATTCTAATTGGTGATATTTCTATTGAATTAATTGTTAAGATAGAATACCGAAGAAAATATTTAAGAGAGAAAGAGAATTAGTAGAGTAAAATTTGAATATATGATACACTATTTTAGTAGGTATGATATTGTTATTATTCAATATTATTGGAAGATAAAATGATACATGAGTTTGATAGCTTAACTATTTTGGATTTAGTATACAGAATAGTGGATCTACAGTGTGACCACCTATCTTTTTAACCATTTCTAGTCAATCTTGAGGTGTAACAAAGGCAAACAATCTAGTTAGGCATATTTCCTATTAACATCTCTCCAAACTCTTACTAATTAGTATTGAATGAGACAATGAGTATAAAATTAGTTTGCTTAAACTGTCACAAGTATAATTTACACATTAATCCGTTAATGCATCATCATAATCATCAGTATTGAAGCTTGCATAAAATAAAATCATCGAATTGAATACAGAGCTTCTGAATAAAATTTAAATTTAAATTCATACGTATGAAAAGTTTTTTAATTTATATCATATACATCTTCTTTTATAATACATTCAAAATTACACATCCAAAAATAAATTATATAGAAGAAAACTTATCACTTGTCTACCACCCTTGCTCCTTTTATTTCTTTGAAAATACAATTATAGCATCTAATGAGTTGCACGTTCAATGGGTAAATAGTTTTAATATAATGTTCAAACATACATAAGAAAATATAACATCTATGCTAATAAATGAACTAATATGAATATTAGTATTCTTAAAAATAATTATTTTAATGCAATACGCTTTAATTGGGGCATGCTTTATTAATTAGATACATAAAGGGCTCAACCAGAAGCAACAAAAATGAATGTTTATAAGAAAATGAATTATAATGGTTAAGTCTCAAGTCATTTAAATGTGGTAGGTTATTCAATTGTTGGTATTGAGCTAGTTGCTTTATTTTCATCTTCTTCTTTTTTGTTAGGAATCATTTTCTTAAAATAAATATATGTAGGCTTTTCGTATATTTATATTATTTGATTGTCACCTAGCCGGCCAGTTATAATAGTCATTGATAAAATTTGGTCAGTTCAACAATGTAGTTTTCAACGACCCCCTCGATTAAGAGTTTGCCAGTTGTGACTTTTACATTTGATAGTCAAGAACTTCTTTATGTTACCCACTGAGGCTCATTTCACCAAAAACTTTTCCCTTGCTACGTAGGTCATTGTAGTCTACTAACATATTTCACTTGATATGATTTTTCATTGGCTCTTGTTTTTGTAAGTATTTAATACTAATTAGTATTCTTATGCATATGATGTTATCAACTTGCATGATAATTTACCCATGATAAGACTGGATATGTAAGAATTTACATTTAAAAACTTAAATATGCATTATTATTTTTATCCAAAGGATAATCTATTTTGCAGTGTGCAGTTGCTTAGACCTTGAACACTTGCAAAAGCCAACAAGACATTGCCCATAAGATCTCTTTCTGCACTGTTCATATATTGACTTCTCAAATTAAATCTGCTTTGGTTGCTCAAACTTGATCTTCTTATTCTTAAAATTATCACCCTTCTTTTCCTTACCAGACTCCCAATTTGAATAATTCAACTCATTCTCAACCCTTTTAGCTCTTTTTTTTTTAAGACTGAGGATTCATTTGCATCCAAGGAGCTATTGGTAATCCCAGCTAATCTCTGAGGTAAAAAAAAATCTATGGCACTTTTTCTCATGAGTATTAACATAATGAGGAGCATATCTAAATAAAGAGATGAACGGTGCTTCATACGGCATAATTGTTTTTAATCCGCAAGTCAAATTGAAGAATTTGTACTGTAATGCCAGTCTAGTTGATGATGGAATAAACCAGTCTTTGAACGCATTCACAAAGTCATCCCAGTCAATCATTTGATAAAAGCATCATCTCAAACTCTTCATGATTTTGTGCCTGCAACCATCTCATAGCCTTTCCTTTTAACACAAATATTGGTAGTATGACTCTTCTATTTCAGTGCAGATCATACCTTCAAAATTTTTAAAATTTTTAACAGTCGGTCTTCAGCAATTGTTGAATCACTTGCTCCCTTGAATTTTGGTGGCTTGAAAGTCTAAAATATCAACATGTTATTATCTACTCACGACCAAAACTCAGATCTCAACCCACTACTTGAAGATTTTTTTAGTAGATATCATTTTGTCATCTGCTTAAGAAATAAGGTTCAGAATATCATATACCTCTGTAGGGTTGGCCTCCTCATTTGTTCTAGTTTGACCTCTTCTTTTTACACTATCATTTGCTTATATTTTTGTTATAGTTGGCTGGGTGATTGACCATTCATTGTTTGTTGTATTTTCCAGACATTTATTTGTAAAAACATTAATTTACTTATTCAATGCAATTTATTATATGATGATAATATTTTGCGTAGGCCACTTCTAAACTATTTCAATCAGATCAACTTATAGCTATATAGTAATTATATTTGGAATCAATCTCATTCCTAGCTTCATTTCTAAATTCAATTGTGCTTTTGTTTTAAGTTATAATTCAAACCTTTCCTTAGTGTAATTTCTGTTACACTCCATATTGATTTTCTCCAGTTAATCATGAGAAATAATAGAGGCAGATAATCTAGTCAAACATTTTTTCTACCAACACCTCATCCGACTACTATCAATCAGGCTAAGTTAGTAGAAAATTAGTTTGCCTAGGTCATCATAAGCATACATTACACACAAGAATATGCTAATGCATCCATGATAATTATTAATATGGATGTGTGCATAAATAAAATCATCAAATTAAATATAGATCTTCTAAATAATCTTTAAATATCATACGTACTAAGAATACTTTTTTTTGGGTACGTACTAAGAATACTTAATTTAACACCATATACATCTTTTATAATATATCGAAATATTCACCAAAAATGTATTGTATAGGAAAAATTTGACCATCTATCTATCACCCCACCTGCTCCTTTCATTTTCTTAAAATCACAGTTATAATATCTAATAAGCTACAATCTCAGCGAGAAAAATATCAACATACAAGAAAAAAAAAAACATGCCATGCTTATCAAATAAACTAATAATGAGCATTAATATTCTTAAACATAACTAACTCAATGCAATAGATTTAAATCAGGGCATGCTTTATTAATTTTATACGCCAAAGGCTTATCCAAAAATAGTAAACATGAATGTTTGCAAGTAAATGAATTATATTGGTTTAGTGACAAATCATTTAAATGCAATAGCCAGTCAATTGTTGGTATTAAACTACTTGCTTTGCTTTATTTTCCTTTTTATCCTTAGTAATGCTGACTCCTCATAATAGGATAAATGCTTATTGTTGCTGTTGTTGTCTCGTTCTTAGTAATCATTGTCTTATAAATATCATTTAATGTCTGTATAGATTTTTGGCATATTTATATTATTTGGTCATTACCAAACTTGTTAGTCATAATAATCATTGATAAAGTTTGACAGTCCAACGTTATAGTCATCAACAACCTCATCGATCCAAAGATTAGCCAGTTCCAAATATAGTTTAATGTTGGGAACCTTTTTTTTTTGGCTCATATTGTTAGAACTTTTATCTCACCCTACATGGGTCATCAGTCTGTCATCCCATTCCATATGATAAAAAATTTATTAATTTCCTTACTGTTAAATTTATTTTTATAAGCATTTAATTATTATTTAGTATTTTTATGCTCATGCAGTCATGCTGGCATCAACTTATATAATAATACACCCAAGGTAAGACTTAAAATGTAAAAAATTACATTTAAATGCTTAAATATACATAATAATTTGTTGGGAAAATAAAAAAAAAAGAATTTTATGAACAGTACATGAATTCTATGAACATTATTAATGAAGCTGTAAATTTCTTGATATCATTATTTGTCATTAACATGCTCAATTTGAAGAAGATTTATAAATATATATAACATGTCAATGTATTTATAAAAATTTGCAAACATTAGACTTGAATTATTTGTTTCTTATATTAGAGATTGAATATCTCATCAAAATTATTTTATTCTCCTTGGGATGAATCTTCTTATTTCTATCTTCTCGAGATTTCTTTTAGACTGCCTAGGCGCTTAAAATTAGCAATTTTCTCAATTGATATTAATCCTTCATTTAACAACAAAAGTTTAACAATATAGTTTTCAATGACATTTTTAATTCAATATATTTTCTCTTCATAAAAACCTTCCAATCTAACAACTCAAATCTAAACTCAAGGCATTGGAATGATTGTGAAAAATTGGATTCTCCTTATCAAAGCCTAAATCCTCCTCCATACTTGCTCCCTTCTTCCCTTCTTCTCTTCTTCCTGCAGTTTCTCCTCCTAGCAGCTTTCAGTTTCAACTCCCGAATAGGGGTAACAGGAGGAATGTGGAACATAGCTTAGGTTATTACTTATTAGTATATAGCTGATTATACGTTTATACCTAGTATCATTATATAGAGAAATATCTCAGCCATCCAATTTCCAAACAACCGCTGCATTTATACAGATAAGTTGAAATTTATGTAATGCTGTAGTGCATTAAAATAGCTACAGTAATATTAAATAAACCATAGAAAAATCATTTAATAGATAGCTAAATTAAATATGTTAATATCATGATATTATTTATCTAGAAATTTATATATGAAAATGATCAAAATCAAGAGTAGAATTTTATAAAAATAGTTTTGATCAATTTCGAGATGTACTAAAAATGGGGTATAATTTCTAAAGATAATTTCATGTTACCCGAATGAAATTTCGGTATTTCGTATAGATGATGATATAACTTCTAAAAGCAAGGAGGGTGATTAAGATGGATATGTCACATGAATAATTTTCAATAAGAGAATATAATGGACAATTAAATATAAATTCTATCATTAAGTTGAGTAAGGAAAAAATGAGAATGTAATGATGGATGTGTGGTAAAGTTAGAAGGAATAGATTAAGAAATGATTATATTATAGGGATGATGTAACTAACATCTAATGCATATCGAAAACTGTGTTTAGTGGGTTGGCATGTACAACAAAAGTTAGAAGATGCATGAATAAGACAAATAGGTAAAATTTAAACGGTAAAGCAAAGGTAAATGGGATAGATGTTGTCAAAAAAGATGTGTAAATTGGGTTTAACAACTTATGCTACATTGAGTAGTAAAAGTTTTGCATCAGTAGTATGGAATAAGAGAAGGTCATAGACATTTAAATGTAGAAGTGTAGACCAAAGTTAATTTTGGTAAAGGTTGTCAAAAAAGATTTGTGTAAAATATGTTTAACAGCTCATGCTACACTAAGTAGGAAAATTGTTTGAGTAGTATGGAATAAGGGAAATCATGGACATTTTAATGTAGTTTCCATAAAACTACAATTAGATCAGTTATGTTGAAGAAAAACCCACTTATAGATAAGTTGAGTAAGAAAAAAAATGAAAATGTCATGACGGATGTATGCCTGTATGGTAAAGCTAGAAATGAGATATTAAGAAATGATTATATTAAAGAGAGAGTGGAAGTGGCATCTATTAAAGGCAATGTAGTGAAAAATCGGCTTTAGGTGGTTTGACAGGTACAACAAAAGTTAGAAGATGCTCTAGTATGATGAATTTATATAATTAAAGAGGTCGACTAAAAATAATTTGGATAGATATTTTACAAAAAGATTTGTGTATAGTAGATTTAATAGCTCATGCAACACTAGGTTGGATAAATGTTGTAGGTATGAGAGAATATCATGGAAAGTTTAATGTAAATTCTAGACATTTTTAATTAAACCATTTATGTCCTAAGAATTTGAATATCTAGTAATAAAGAAATCACCAATAGACAAGTTGAGTAAAGCAACAAATATTTATGTTACGATGGATAAATGATAATGTTAGAAGTCAATATTAAAAAAAGATTATATTAGAGGGATGGTGATAGTAACATCTATTGAATATAGGTACTGGAAAATAGTCTATATATGATACGGCCTATACAACAAAGGTTAAAATTTGCCCAATAAAATGCATAAATAAAATTGAAGGGGTAGACCAAAGTAACTTGGATAGAGGTTGTGCAAAAAGATTTGCATGAAATAGGTTTAACAACTCATCCATCCCTAAATATGGATGATTGAAAAATGAGGATATTTTTACTGAATCTAAATATTTGGGATGATGCTAATGGTGATGATGAGCTATCCCAAGCCCCATAAAATTGGTTGAGCAATACATTTGTTCTCTGACATGATATTAAGTTTGTCCGTAGTTATTAAAGCTCTTTATTCTTTCATGAATATTTTTTTTGGGGGGTGAGGTTAATCTATGTACTACATATTAAAGGGAGCATATGGCCCACTACATAAATAGCCAAAGAGGCATAGAATAGGACAAATTCTGTGGTTCAAAAGACAATAGACAACCCTCCTATATATATTTTTCCAAGAAATAGTAGTTGAGTGGAGATGTAGGGCTTGAACCCATGTCCTCATGGATAGAAGTGGAGGCATTCACCATTAGGCCAAAGCCCGGTTGATAGGATGAGGTTATTCTATTGTTGTTCAGATCTATGCAAGATTGCAGCATTTATTGATGCACAATTACTGAAAACAAAACTTGCCCTCCCGAATTTAGCTAAAAAGATATATTTTTTCTCCTTATTTTGGCTGCCTTTTGGGATCCTAAATTTTGTTTTTAGTATACTTTCTAGATTGCATTTGCCATGTACTAGTTACCTTTATTCCGTTTAGGTGACTTCCGAAGTCCGAGTGCCTAACTACCATTTCATGTACTTGATTCCCCGAACAGAGATTACACAAATCCCTATCTGCCTGTGAACCCTTCGGCAATAGAGAACGCACTACAGGTTTGCTTCTTTTCATGATCTTTGTCTTCTTTTTCCCTAAGTATGTCAAATTCTAAAGATGTGTTTTGTATGCAGCCTGCACTAGGTCCCGATGGTAAGACAAAGGAGCCTGATGAGAGCAATGTACTTCTTGCTTCCATTGAGAATATGCAATATGCTGTTTCTGTTGATGTGCTTCACACTGTGAGTCATTTGCTTCTGTGATCTGGACAAGAATAGGCTCTGTTCTTTAACTTGTAATAACATAGCTCTTACTGAAAAAATAAAATAAAATCCAGGTCTTCTCGGCCTTTGGTAAAGTCGAAAAAATTGCAATATTTGAGAAGAATGGTGGCATGCAGGCTTTAATCCAGTATCCCGGTAGGCTGGAATAATTCACATTGCTTTCGATTACATTAAACTGGAAATACTTACACTTGAAGAATTCTTCCATTTTTTATCCTGTTTTTGTGTTTGTGTATGCATTTCAGACATTTGCCTTATCTTCATTGTTTTTTAGTCTTATGTTTTGTTTGCATATTTTATAATGGATTTTGCGATCATCAATGCTTATATTAGTTTCTGATTGTGGAGATATCATTGGTCTTGTTGTTGCGGATGTATGTATTGGCTGATCCTTACTATATGCAATGCCAGCAAATGGCTGTTTTAGTTTGGCTTGTGAGAAAATGATGAATTTTGTTATCTTATTACAGATGTGACGACTGCATCAGTTTCTAAAGAATCTTTGGAAGGGCACTGTATCTATGATGGTGGTTACTGTAAGCTTCATCTGTCATATTCTCGTCATACTGATCTCAATGTAAAGGTATAAATATGGTTGTGTTGCTGAAAATATTGATAAATGATAATATAAAATGAAGCAGTTTGTTTTATTCTCCAGAAAAATGGACCATGCTTGGTTAGTCATTTCGGGTCACTGTCATTATTAGTATATGATCTCATGCTTTTTAATTCATAATTTGTTCTCTCTAATAGAAGTGCCTTTTTTTTTTGAAAATTTTTCAGGCACACAGTGATAAAAGCAGGGATTATACAATTCCTGATTCAGGCGTTCTTTCAATACCACAAACTCCTGCTGTGCCTGCTGGTGTTGGCAGTTGGCAAGGCGCTCCTCATCCTCCATCAGTGTATGGTGCATCAGCAATTTCTGATGGGCAAATGCCAACATGGGATCCTAATATGATGGGGGTTCGGCCTGATTACCCTACAGCACCTATCACATACACAGGACAAACTTATTCCCCGTCCTCGCTATCTCTATACCCTACATCTACATCTACATCTACATCTACATCTACATCTGGGCCGCATCCTATTACTTCTGAATTACGTCAAGCTTCTCAATTGCCTGTATATGGTGCTCAACCGGGCTCTCGGCCTTCAGCTCTTCCTCCCTCAATGGGGCGACCACCTTTGCATTATTAATGTATTCTGTATCCACCGTCAATCTCTACCAGTTTGCTGTCAAAGGGCCTTTTAAGTCAAAAGTTGATCACCGCTGTTGGTTTTCATAGTTTTGTGGTATGTATAACTAGTTTTTATTCTTTGATAGCTTTTCCAACGAAAGACCCAACAAGAGCGGTGTTTCACTTATTTGTGTTATCTGGTGATTTTAATGTTGGTTGATGACAACCTATGGCTGCTTTTTGCAAGAGGTAAGAAGTTGAAGATTCTTAGAATTTTTTTTTTCCAACGCCTAATGTATATTTGTTCTGTTTATTTTAGCTCCCATAAGATCGATGCACATGTTGGCGAAAATTAGTTTTCCACCAATTCCTTTATTTTTCAATTGCTTGAATATGATTGATATAGTCTTTAGTCATGGTAGGGTAATATTCAAAATATACATTGCAATTTGTATTGAATATCCCAAAATGAATTTTGTAAGGACAAGTAATATAATATAGACCTAACCATATCGAGTAATGTCCTATTTTTTCTTTCGGCAACATCATTTTTTTATGTAGTTGCAGGTGCAGTGAGCCATTTTAAATTAAATAATTTCTAAATTTTGTATCAAAATACTCATCACCACGATCTGATCAAAGTAATTTTAATGACTTGCTTAATTGATTTTCAACTTCAGAACAAAATTCTTTAAATTTTTTAAAAGTTTCAGATTTTCTTATAATTAAATAAACATAAATATATCTTGAATAATTATCAATAAAAATGAAAATATATTCATAACCAACTCTTGCTTGTATATTAAATAGATCACAAACATTTGAATGTATAAGTTCAAGGGTTTCTTTTGATCTTTCACTTTTTTCATAAAAAGTTATCTTAGTTATTTTTTTTCCTTCTAAATAAAATTCACAGACTAGTAGAGTTTTGACAGTCAATTCTCTTAAAGGACTATACTTTACTAGTCTTTCAATCCTATTTAAGCTTATATGACCAAGTCTAAGATGTTATAGATATGTGTTATCTTCATTTGAAATCTTTTGTCCTTTTTGTTTAGGTTTTTCAACTTTGAACATTTCAATGTTAAGCAATGTGCTTATAGTGGGTTTTAACATAAAGAGTTCATTTTTCATTATTGTAGAACAAATATTTAAATCATTCTTAAAAATAACAATCTCATTATTATAAAAAGAGAGTCCAAAATATTGTTCAAATAACTTTGAAATATACACAATATTTCTAGAAACCAGTGGACCTTCGAAAGAGCACTGCTCGTGGGGTATGAATGTAGGGGGTACGATCGCATTATCCCGTAGGACAACAATTATAGGCCTCTACACTCGACACGAATAGGTTGATGGAAGGGCATATTTGATCGTGCATACGACTAACCATTGAGGATAGAGGCTGTCTTCAACATATCCCGATGGGTAGTAATATACATGACCTAATCACGGGTTTCCTCCACCGATACGATAGCTCAAGTAGGGTTTAGTAGATGTGGGATCGAGTTTTCCACGGGCGCAAGCCCCTGTGTAGATGTGGGACCGAGTTTCCCACGGGCGCAAGCCCCTGTGGTTAATTACATCCCAGGCCAGAGCCCGAGAAAACTCTCGATTAATGATCATACATTATCCTTTCCTAAAATGGGATTGGTATGAGGGTATAAACTAAGAAGTCCTACTCAAAAGGAAGGAAGGTCCCAAAAAGGCTCAATCAATATGCGTGGATCATACCAGCATTCAGAGGCTCTAGGGTACTAAAGAGAAACTAGATGAAAGAAAGACAGGCAATCAATCACATGCGTGAGAGAAGGATGGAGGTGGCGTCATCTTATGACACAGATAAGTAGGATTTATAGTCCCTAAAAGGAATGGACCTATCTACTATTTAAGGCATACTATGAGACCGAGTGTAGTAGCCTTAAATCCTAGATCTAGGTTGGGTTTAGTGTTCTACACATACTGAGACCCGTGTCCTAGCTAATGCAGTGTAAAACCTGAACTTACCCCGGCCTAGATTGGGAAGCCAGCTAACCACCTAATCGCTTTAAAACCATGTTGTCAAGTCAATTATGAGAGATGGGTGGGTGGTATATTTTTTGGAAATAGGACCGACATCTAAAGAGTTTCCTAATTGGTCATGAACTTATGTGGGGTAGATGCTCCTAACTAATGCAATTAAATTTTAATTAAGTTAGTTTCTAATTCAATGCATACTAGTTGAAAAGGCATATCCTGAATGCTATGGAGTTTTAAAAAACAGGTTTATAGAAAATAAATTTTTAGAAAAGGCTGGGTCTCCCTAGGTCCGGCACTTCATCCTCATAGAGCAGATTATTCGGACTCTACCCGTAGGCAGGGAGATGTCTTATAGCAAGGAAAGAAAAATGCAGTAATATGCATGCGACCCCAGAACATTCTGGTAATTTCTTAGATTCGTTAAGTTTCTATGTTATTTAAACTTAAATATTAAATTTTGATTATGAGTAGAAAAATACCAACCCTAATTAACCTGCTAAATAGGGCCCCGAGACCTTATAAAAATTATAATAAATCTATTTTAGATCAAAAAATTACCGACATAGCTTGAACTGACTAGAATCTGATCCCTACCCTTAGATAAATAGGGTTCCTCAGTTTGACTCTAGGCTGACCCTTAATTTGACCTTAGGTGGAATTACCCTTTTGCCCCTAATAAATTATTAAAAATCCCAAATTTTCCCCAAACACTTGGGATCACTTTCTCAGGTCATCTCTAACCTTTGGAGTGATTCCAATCTGTTTGCAGCTGTTTTGGATCAAAATAATAAAATTAGCCCTTTATTAGGCAATTTAGATAATTTCATAAATACCATGAACTAAAAAAATTCATAACTAATTGTAGAAAATTTCAAATTAGGCAAACTCACTTGCATTCAACTCCTATTAGGGTCTAGTATTTATTAAAAATATTAGGATTCTAAAAACTAACCTAAATTAGAAAGTCAACTTTTTTGTCAACCCCAGCCTATAGTCTAGGGCTCAAAACTTAGAAAGTTCATATCTTTGCCTAGGAAACTCCAAATTTAGTACACTACCTAGCTAATTACTCATCTTAAGGTCTAATATTTTTCTAAAATATTAAGAGACCCAAACCTAGCCTTTTTCCCATAGTGACTTTTTGGACCCCCTTCAGCCTAGTACCTAGGAGGACCCGGGACTTTCCAAATTTGGGTAATACAATTTGAACTCCAAATATCATTACTCTAAACTTTTAAAACTGATCAACCAACTAAGTTAACTAAAATAGATTCTAATTCATTAATATTTAAACTTTAATTAAAATTTTCTTTTCTACCTATAACAAACCTGAACTGTTTGCAATTTTAACTAACTACCCAAATTAGGATCTATCCAAGCCACACCAGTGATACACACATATAGAATTATTTTCTAGGGCACCACTTCTACACTTAGGCTATTAAATTTTGGTTATGAGTAGAAAATTTTTTTATAATCCTTAAAGAGCCTAACGATATCCAGGCGAAAACAAAATCGACATGCAAGAAAGAAACCTAGAAAAATAGGTAATTTCTACTGCGCACATCAAGAAAACACATCAATATAAATTCAGAATAATCAACTAAATGTCCATAGGGAAATTGCCCATATTACAACCCAGGGTATGCAGAAAGTAGAGTGACCGGGTACCACTGCTAACAACCCGGATTTCTAAGCTTATGACAGACGCAAATGACTTTGAGTGGGATATTGGTCTTCTTCTGGGTGTCTTCTTCTCCTTGGACTCCTTGGAACTCTTCTCCTTGAACTCCTTAAATTCTCCTCCTCGGACTTCTTGGATTTCTCCTCCTTGGACTCCTTGGATCCGTCGTGGCTTGAATATCCAAACGAAGAGATAACTCCTGGGGGCATTGCCTTTTCTCTTTGGATATCTAAAGCCATCCAACTCGATCTTCCAAATGGAAGAAGACTCTCTCCTTTAGGGATACAATTTTCTTTTGGAATTCGAATTGGATAAGAATATCCACACTCAAAGATCAATTTCACAACTTTTAACAAATTTTATAAATATTACATTAATTGGAAATAGAAAATTCTAGACTCCCTGCATGATTATCCTAATAAAATCCCAAGCAGTTATATATTAAAAATAAAATACATCCCATTGAAGCTGTGTCAAGCCATGCTCTTAATTATGAGGGCTAAACAGTCCATCGGTAGCACCTGTAGCAGTTATAATTATTTTTATTTAGCCCTCATTTATTTATGGGGGCTGAGCAAGCACCTACATAAGACAATATTGGAAATCATAACAGTGCCCTCTTTTATTAGCTTGACGATGGCCACATGCACGGAAGAACTATATATATATATATATATATATATGACGTTCCTAACCTATGAAATTAATAATTTTGATTTATTAATTTAAGAGTTAAATTAATGATCAAATTTATTGGAGCTTGAATTATAGGTCTATAGGTTTTTTCTTCATCATCTAAGCTCTATTATATATTGAACACTATCGTTAAGAATGTGACATAATATAAATATTAAATTATGATTACATTAGTAACACATTTATAATCACCTTCTAATTTTATTATTTTTTATGAAGATAATGATGACTCAATAAAGATAAAATTGATGATAAGTCATGATGTGTCATGATAATTATTATTAAATATCTTTTAATATTTAAATATAAAGATAAGATTAATAATGTGTCATTAAAGATAATATTGATAATGTGTCATGATGTATCATGATAATTATCATTTTAATATAAATTAAAAAATGCTTCATGAATTATGAAAAGGTGCTTATGAAAAGATGTGAACTTTTTTTATAAATAATAATTAAGTTCTACATAAAAATGATGATAATACATGATTCCTTAATGAGAGATGAAAGAATATATATGTGAAAAATGTTAGTCTCATAGTCTTTTCTTTTTGAATGATTAAATTGTATTTAGAACACAAATTAGATTCAAAAGAAAAAGTGTTCATCAATAATTGTTTGATTGTGTCTATTCACTAAAATATGTTTCGTGGGGTGATTAGAAGAAGAAGACTTACGGTCTCAATCAATGTTTCGACGAAGAAGATCTATAATCTCAATCAATAATTCGGTAAGTTTTCTTCATTTCATATTTTAAAATTATTTATTAAGAAAATTAATATGGAGATTGTCTCAATTTAATTTTCTAAAAATCTTTTTTTTTTAATTTCCGCATTTTATATTAAGATCCAATAATTGGTATCAAAGCTAGAGTTTATTACTAAATAAATCTTTTTGGTTTATTAAAATTCTTATTTTATATGATAAAATTAAGTCGACATTATAATCATTTTATTCATGAGATGAAAAATGATTAAATGTTATATTTCTTATAGTTATGTAATTGTTGCAATAATTTTTTTTTTAATTATGAAATAGAGTATTTCTTAAGTGATATTGTTTATGCAATAGATATTTGAAAAGAGTTTATGTATCAATTTTATATAAGCCAAGAAAATCTGAAGTAGATTTAGAATTTACTTTAGTAAAATTGAATTTAAAAAATTTCATGATTTAATCATGAATTTTTTCTTATATTTTATAAGATAAAATAAATAATGAGTGGGAGCGGGTATTATGACAATAAAACTCTTGGTCTCCATTATTAATTCAACACCGTGAGTTTTAAGTGGCGCTTAGCAATATATAGATTTTGTTCACCTACGGAAGGTGTTCGTTTAATTCAATAATAAGGTTGATTTATTTTATATAAATTTCCTAATATGTATTTTAAAAATGACCTTCCCTATGGCAGCAATTTTAATTTAAATTTTTAAAAATTATAATAATTGGTCACACTCATGAAGATTTATATAAAATTGGTCACACTCATAAAAATTTCTAAAAAAATACATTTTCAAAACTAGTTAGTAAATTTTTATAAAAAATACTATAAAAGTAATAAACAAAAAGTGTCATATGTATTAAATTTAGTAAAACTAATTATATAATATTTAATTTAAATTTATCTTATTAGATTTGGCTGAGTTTGACCTCCGCAACTCACTGATCTCAAATCGTAGCCTAAAATAAAGGAATGACAGAAGACGCCAACCTTTTTGATCTCAAATTTTGGTGAAATATTCGAATTTTTATAAATTAAATTTTTTTACAAATTAAAATCATGTTGTAAGTGTACACAGACTTCACATGATTCATAGCTTAGGCTAAACAGTTTTACAATTTTTTTCTAAATCTACCTCCTCTCATAATTTAGACTTTAAATAATATCCTTCTTTAAAAAAATTTTGGTGAAATATTCGAATTTTTATAAATTAAATTTTTTTACAAATTAAAATCATGTTGTAAGTGTACACAGACTTCACATGATTCATAGCTTAGGCTAAACAGTTTTACAATTTTTTTCTAAATCTACCTCCTCTCATAATTTAGACTTTAAATAATATCCTTCTTTAAAAAAAAGTCCAGCTGGGTTAGCCTTTCAAATTTTTTGGAGAAAAAACAAAAAAATCGGCAAATGCACCATAATGCTTATGTAAGGGTGAAACAGTCATTTCACTACCAAAATGATAAAGCATACCCTAGGGCGCGGCAAAAGGGAGATATTTTCTTCCTATAAAGCTTTCAGCCGGCCATTTTATCGCTTACACCCTGCATTTCGCATCCCTAAGAACTAGGGTTTTCCTCGCCGTCGTCCATCTCGTGGTGTTGCTAAGATTTTCTGAATTCCGTAGGTAATCCAATAATTCTAACCTATTTCACATATTCCTTTTGAATTTTTTTCTTGTATTCATACTTTCGGAGTTACTTCGTTTACTTTTTTCTTTCTATTCTTACTTCATCTTTTTAAATCTTATCGTTGTTTGATGATGTTTGTTGGCTATTTCGTCATTTTATTATTCGGCATTCCATTATGACATGAATGGTTTACCCTAGTTCTTAAAGATCTATTTTTAGAAGTACTCAACTTTTTGTGCATCTTAACCATACTTAGACTGGTTAATATTGTAGTTCCATATTACTTGGGTAGATCTCAAGTTTCTTGTTCATTTTTATTTCATATTTTGGTACTCTATATGGACTTTGCGATGGAGGATGCTCTTTTTTTTTTTCAATAGCTGGATGCAAACAAATGCCAGATCAGCATGTCTGGTTCTTTGAATAATCATGACAATACTGTGGTTTTTTAGGATTATTTTATAGTTAGAAGCAGCTATGGATCCCAACAAAATATTTTATAATCTACCTTAAGAAAACAAGTGGAACAAGTGTTCATGACTTTTCTTTTGTTCAGATTGTCTGTTATGACCAATCACCTCTTTATGCTCTAAACCATTTTCATTTACCCTGGCTAACTTAGATTTTACTACTACTTGCATATACCTCACCAAATCTCATATTTGCCCTTTTTGGTTTATTTCTTTATCTTGATAACACAATGCATAATGAAAGAAAAAAGTTATTGTGGCTTCTCTAACTTTGTTGTTCAGTAATCGTCTCACTAGATACTTCTTCTCGAAGTGATTTGCTTTCATACTAAATGGCTGGACAAAGAAACAATCATGGTAAGCGCTCTCATTCACGTTCTGATCATGGAGATAATGGAGGAAGCAAGAGAAGGAATCCTGGCGATGAAAGGGAGGCATATGCTCCTGGGCCTGAAGATACTGTCTATCGTTATCTGTGTCCAGGGAGGAAGATAGGAAGTATCATAGGTAGGGGTGGTGATATTGTGAAACAATTGAGGGCGGACACACATGCTAAGATAAGAATTGGTGATACTGTACCTGGATGTGAGGAGCGGGTTATAACTATTTTTAGCTCAAGTGAAGAGTCTAATTCCCTTGAAGACACTGGAGAAATGGTATGTGCTGCACAAGATGCACTCTTCAGAGTTCATGAGAGATTAATATCAGATGAGGATGCAGGTGATGAAGAAGTCGATACAGATGCTCCTCAAGTTACCGTTCGCTTACTTGTGCCATCCGATCAAATTGGATGCATCATTGGGAAAGGTGGACAGATTATTCAGGGCATTCGTAGCAGTACAGGTGCTCAGATACGCATATTGAAGAATGAGTATCTTCCTTCTTGTGCCATAAGTACTGATGAACTTCTTCAGGTATTACTGTATGTATGCCTTTACTTATCGGCTAGCAACATGTAGGTTGTGAAAAGGAGGCCATTATGCCTCAGTGTAAATTTTTTCATTAAAAAATGTAATCTTTCCTGATGGCTAAATCAAGTTAACTTCCTCTTTGGTGGTTTCCACCAAAGGATTTGGTATATGCATTCTGTCAAAATCAAAACAGCATGTGGAAGCTAAGCCTTTGTCACAAGCATATTTTCTAATCAGTATTGACAAAGCGTAGAAAGATTACACTAATTTTCCTAATTTTGATAATTCAATAAAGCCAAAGTTTAAAGAAATTGAACTATTTGTACAAAATGTCCAGAAAATTAGAGAGGTTTGAGTTTACGTGTGTAAGACAGATTTGAGAAACTTTTCAAATCATCATTTTAATCAAGAAAGTTAGATTACTGTATGTTTCCCTCGGTGCAACTTAATGATTATACCTACGTGTTGATTGCATTCATCTCTCACGTTTTGTCAATATATCTAATAAGTCCTCTTTTATCTTATATTTTAGATTGCTGGAGATGCTTCTATTGTGAAAAAGGCTCTTTTTGATGTTTCATCTCGTATCCATGAAAATCCATCACGCTCACAGCATATGCTATTCTTGAATGTGGCTAACAACAGTCATTATCGTGGATTCAATACTGAAACACCTGTCTTGGGTGTGGGTCCGTTGGTTAGTCCATTTGGAGGTTACAAGAGTGATGCTGCTGGTGACTGGCCATCATTCTACCCTCCTCCAAGGGATGATGCTTCTACAAAAGAATTCAACTTAAGGATGATATGCCCTTCTGCCAACATTGGAGGTGTCATTGGCAAGGGTGGTTGTATCATCAAACAGATAAGACAAGATTCTGGAGCATTTATAAAGGTTGATAGTTCTAATGCAGAAGATGATTGCATAATTACAATTTCAGCAAAAGAGGTGAAATAATTTCTTTCTAGCAAATGGAATTCAGCCACTCTCTTTAAGCAATTTTTTTTTGAATATTTAATTTATGTTTTTTCAGCTTTTTGAAGATCCTATTTCTGCAACAATAGATGCGGCGGTGCGCTTGCAGCCTAGGTGCAGTGAGAAATTTGAAAGAGAGTCTGGTGAACCTTCATATACAACACGCTTACTTGTATCAACGACCCGCATTGGTTGTCTTATTGGGAAAGGTGGTAGTATCATCTCTGAGATGAGGAGAAGCACTAGGGCAAATATACGCATCTTGTCAAAGGAGAACCTTCCCAAAGTTGCATCAGATGATGATGAGATGGTTCAGGTATGGATCCTTTTCTTCTATTTTATAATTACTTGCTGCTTTTATGCAGCAATTGTTTTGCGTTGACTCTAAACCATATGTCTTCAGATTAGTGGAGACCTTGACATTGCCAGGGATGCCCTTGTTCAAATAACAACCAGGTTGAAAGCTAACTTCTTTGAAAGAGAAGATGCTTTATCAGCATTTCAGCCTTTTGCTTACCATCCTACGCCAAGTGATATTCCAGAAATTTCAAAATATGGAAGCCGGGATTCAAAGGGGCCTGGTCGTGTTTATTCTTATTCTAGTTCATATGGTACTTCTGGTGACCTGCTTTCCTCTGGAAGTTATTCATCTTCTCAGGTGACTTTTCTACTACCCTTTTTGGCTGTATTGTTGTCTAACATTCCCATACAATGTATTTTGGCTTTCATGTGGTTGCGAGTTTGCTTTTTTTGTTGACTGCTTATTGATTGGGTTTATGTGTCTTTGCTGAAGGTTGGTGGCAGTAGTTATGGGACATATGGTGCCCATCCTGGTCGTGCTGGAAGCACTGGGTAAAGTCATTTTCTTCTCAAAATTTTCTTATTGTTGTTATTTATGATTGTGGCATGCATTCATGAATTGTATTGTTATGTTATTTGAGTCTAACTCTATCATGTTGTTGCTATGGAACGTGTTTGAAGCATATTTGTGTGCTGGATGACAAGTAAAAAAGCTGGCAGTAATTTATATTTCAATCCCATTAATATTGTACTTATTGAATATTGATTAACCTATCCATGCAATTCATTTAGCAGTTTAGAATAAGATTGTGGGCACAATAGTTGAGCCTTACAGATGGCATTACCAAAGCTTGGAAAATATATCCCGTGACATGCATACATATTTTAATAATTAATAACTAAAATAAAGTTTTGTACTACAATATAAGTTACTAATTATGGTTATATTATATAGCCTGAAGATCATTATAATCTGCAGTCAAGTAACAAACATATGCTAATACTTAAGTGGGAGAAGTAGATTGAGTCCAGAAGAATCTTTACTGATTTAACAGGCTGGGTGGCCTGTGCTATTTCGAACATATGTTCAACAAGTGTCTTTGACATGTCCAAGTGTCCAATGATTTTTTTCTAAACTATGTATTATACACTCTCAATGTCTTGTCCTAGCCTCCAAATATCTGAAATGTTGTCTACATTGAAGGATGACCATCCGGTGTAATCCTTATAGCATTGTTGTTGGCTAAAGAAACAAATGGAAGTTTTATTTGTTTTTAGTCCCACAACGTTTATTGAAAGGCCCTAATATAAAAAAAAAGGTTTTAATGTTATCATTCAAGTAATGCGTTTTATTATATGCAGTCAATTAATTTCTTCATTTCTCCTGTGACTCATCTAAAAGTTCCCCTCTATGTTGCACCTAACTGAGCTTCTGTTACCAGGTTATCTGGTCCAAACCCTATTTCTCATGGGAAACATTATGGTTATTAGGGTAAACCCAATAGGGCCTGCAGGTAGACTACTACCTTAACCTTATTTGTCATTCCGGTATAATAGAATTACTTGTAGATGCACTGATCAGTTGCTTCATATTTTGACTATTTATTGTCAGTAGCCTCCCCAGCCCACCTACATTGGATTTATAATACTCATGCTTTTTGACCTTTGTTGCCTTTCCATCCAATTAAAACAGCTGAGGGTCCTGAAGCCTGGAGCCAGCCTTTATGAAGCCTCAAGCCTTAACCAGAAGACCAGATGAACAGAGATTGAAATATCCATGGCCTACCTTGGAAGCTTTATTTAGGAGTACCGACATGGAATGAGATTTATGTCTTGATTGTCTCTGTTGTTATGTAGACCTAATTATGATTAGTGCTCTTAAGGGACTAATATCATGACAGACCGGTTGTTTGGATGAATCTCTATAAACTTTAGTACATTGTTATTGCATGTAATGTGAACTTTAACCTTTTTTGAATTATTTTCTTTGGATGCTTGCTAGTTATTAGAGGAAACCTTCCCCAGATTATGGATTATAAGCTTGTTGCTTCTTTCTATCATGGAATTTAAGTTCTTATATTTTTGTTGATATTATGATTTCTATTTGGTAGTTTGCTGTCTATTATATTTACTTGTTTTTTTGAACGTCCTTGGAATCATGCACTAGTTAATTTTTGTTTGTTTTCTTTTTTGAATAATTTCGAATGGTATTCTAGTTTTGAAATGAATATCAAAGATTGTTGTCCACTGTATCAATGTGTTTTAGGATTTGCCAGCTTGATTCAATCTAGTTCTTGTGAAGTAAGGAAAGGAGTGAATAAGTGCTATATGATTTAGTTGTTGGTAGAAATTTTCCTGTATTCCTTTATTTTCGAAATGATGAACTTAATGATTGGCACTGACATTTAATCTCCAAATATATTCAAACATTTTTTAGCTCATTTTGCTGTGTGCTCAGGTAATATCAAGTTTTTTGCAGAGGGTAATGATCTACACATCCTCTTATGGTTACCAAAGTTTCTTAACAAGCTAAAGGGCACAGACACTCTGAGGTTTGATTTCATCCTTCTATGAATGGATGTGTAACATTTAAGTTATTAATTCTAGCGAGGTTCCACAGGGCTGTCAGGCTTTTTATTTGTTGTAGGCTGGAATGTGGAAGGAGTTTTTCAGGTTCTTGAGAAAGTATTGCTTTCTTAAAAAATCTCTGCATTCTGCATTTTTATTACATGAAAGTACACAAAGTTATCACTTTTTGCATATTGCAGCTCACTGTTATTGATTTATTATTATATTCAATTGATATGGGAATCAAATGATAATTTTAAGTATGCATATAATTTTATTTGCTCTTATGGTTGACATTTTGTTGTAGTATCAAATAGCGTTACAATGTAGTGTGTTAAGGATTTGCGTTTAACAAGAAATTGGTGATATGGATTGTTTTGTCAAATTATAGTTAGAAATCTTAGAATTAAGCATTAAGTTATCATAAAAAATTTAGCTGCCTGCATGTGTTATTTTTTTTAACAAGAATGTGCTAAAAATAAAAATTCTATAGGTATTTCTGGAAACTGTTTCAAATAGTGTTTTCGTTGAAGTACACCTAATGATATAACAGTACTTTCTATTTATGTCTCATTTTTTTTGGTCTCGTGTTCATTTTTCTTACGAAAAGTTAAATCTGTAAGGTCGCTGGCTTTGTGGCTATCAAGGAATTTCGAGTTCCTCAAGGATTTAGAACCTACCAAGCACTGGTTATGGCTTTATGTTTTTGGTTTCTCTTTGTTAAGCTGGTATTGTTCGACATAAATGTGCTTTTGCTGCCTTTTTTAGTTCAATGCATGTGGATGAACATAAATTATTCTTTTGCATTTTTGAGAGAAGTCATTTTTGGCTACTATGTTACAGCGGTAGGAATTGACGCTTATTTTGTGCCAATCTGTTTTCGGCAAAATTAAGTTGTAGCTTAATTAAATTATTTTTTTAGTCAATCTGTTTTCGGTCATCATTAGTTGATAACAATAGTTATGTTGGATTTTAATTCTTTTGATGCCGCCATTAACCATGTTTTGGTTAGCTTATTGTAGTCATTTGTTAACACTTTGTTGAAACATGCAGTGCATGTGTAGAGAAATTTAAGGCAGGTAAATAACGAGCTCGCCAGGTATTGTACTATTCTGTTACATCCAAATTTGCAAGATTCTGGACCCGAAAATTTGTTGACCATTTTGGGATCGTTGGTTCCAGAATGATTCAGGAACTGCCAGTTTACTAGCGCTCGTAATATTTTGTGAATTTTGTAGTTATTAATTGAACTATCAGAGATTAGATGGTATTCATGTTCTAGTTGGATCGTATCATGGTTTGCGTCGAAATAGTGGATATTGAGATTAATGGGATATGAAGCAATGCTGATGTATTTTTTTTTTTTAATGCTGGGGAACTCCCCACTGCATTGTACAGATTTGATATGCTGATTAACAAAGTTATCTATCTTGATCAATTGTTTGAAGTCCCACCGTGTATTGGACTAATTCTCTTAAAGTCAAATACCTTTCATAAATGAAAAACCATTGGGCATGAGGGCATTTTTCGGGATTTTTATTCTTTTGTTAGCCCTGAAGCATTTTCATTTCCAGTGTGTTTACTTGCACCCCTTGGGTTTTGGTTCGCTTGAGCATTTTATTTGCTTATCTATTTGTCTTCGGTTAGAGCTAATAGGGACACTGATAAAATTTGAAGATTTTTGTTTGTATTAATTTTTTTTTTCAATTTGATTCTTCTCAAGGGTTATTTTTGTTTGTATTAATGATTCACTTCAAGTGAAGTGTATTAAAGATGAAGATTAAAAAATATTTTTCTTAGAAGATGATATTCAATAAAAATGGATGAGATATTTTGTTAAACTTTTTAATGAAGAATGTGATACGATTGACTTTAGTGACATTAGCACTCTAAATGAAAATACAAATTTTTGTTTTTATTAAAATTGAAGTTAAAAGAGGCTTTAAAGAAAATGAAGTGTGAAAAAGTTATTGGATCTAATGATATTCCAATAGAGATGTGGAAATGCTTAGGAGATGATGGAATATTTTGGCTTGCTAAACTTTTTAATTTTATTTAAGGATTAAAAAGATGTCATATGAGTGGAGAATGTGTTAATTCTTATTTTTAAGAATAAGGTTATGCACAAGAGAGTAAGAATTATAGAGGAATTAAGTTTGTGTTATACTTTAAAATTACGGGAGTGAGTTATGGAATGTAGGTTGTGACATGATACTAATGTTTTTCAAAATCAATTTGGATTCATGTCGGGTAGGTTTATTTTGGAAGCCATGCATTTATTGAGAGGTTTGATGGAGAAATATAGAGAAAATAAGGTGGATTTATCTATGATATTTATTGATTTAGAGAAAGCATATGATAAAGTTCCAAGAGAACTTGAAAAAAAGGAGTTAATAACATTTATATTCAAATTATTAAAGATATGTATATATTTTAGATATCTTGAATTTATTATTTAGAGTGACAACGAAATAGATGGGGATATTATCAACAGAATTCAAGTTGGATGGTTGAAGTGGAGGAATGCATCAGGCTTGTTGTGCAATAGACATGTCTCCCTCGAACTTAAGTGAAAATTCTATAAGATGGTGATGAGACTTGCAATGCTTTATGATGCCGAATGTTGGCCATTAAAAGAGATGCATAATTCTAAGTTAAGTGTTGCAGAGATGAGGATGCTTAGGTGAATGAGCGGCTTTACCCTTCGAGATATGATACGAAATTTGCATATACGTGAAAAGGTTGGAGTAGCTCCAGTGGAAGATAAGATTAGAGAGTGTCGCCTTGGATTGGTTGGTCACACTCAATGACTCGGTTAGGAAAGTTGAGGTATTAGATTTGACTTATGTTAAGAAAGTTAGATGCAGACTTAAAATACTTGGTTAGAAAATATTAGAAATGATATTTCTTTATTAGATTTATATGAGAATTTGACTTTTAACAGGACACAATGACAAAAAAGGATTTATGTAGTTGAACCCACGTAGTGGGGCAAAGGCTTGATGTTATTGTTGTTGTTGTTTGTATTGTACACAAATTCTAACCCATTGAGTTTTTGAAGAAATTTGAGAGATAGTCCAATATATTTAAAAATGGAAGGGATATCATTTATAAGGTTGGCTAGTGGGATTTTGGATGGTTAGAACATACATGTAAATGAATCGAAGATGATAAGGATGCAGCAAAAGCAAATTTATAGGGTCCAAAAGAACATGCGGATGATCATAGAGAGTCCAAGATGGACTCAATTGAGGGGTGTGTATCATCATCTTTCTAAAGTGAAGCGGCTAAAATTCAATACAAGAACGAGGAGCGAAGCATTATGGAGAATATAGCCCTACCTAAACCCTAAACTAAGACGGTAGGTTATGGGTTCCAACATGGCTCATAAGACTAACTAGTGGTGGCAAACCAAAAATCGAAGAGGCACCATATCCCATATAGTGACCAAGTTGTACACATAAGCCTAACGTAAATTTTAAATAAACTTGGTGAAAGAGCACAGAGCGAAATGAAAAGGATTTTCAAAGTAACAAGGAGAATTACATCAACCGTGCAGGCAAGCCCAATTCTTCGGTACATCAAACCCTAAAGTAGGCAAGATGGATTTTTATTGGATAATGGATTGGCTGGTGCTAATATAGAAATCAATGTAATTAAAGATTTATTTGGGATAATTTTATTATTATTACTATTTCTAAGTAACAATCAAATTTTTATTCAGTTATTATTATTTTTTTGCTTTCTCATTATTGTGATGAAAAGTTATTTTTCTTAAAAAATGTTATAATCAATTTTATAAAAACTTTTAAAAAGTCATAACAGTTATAAATGTTTTGTCCATCATGGTATCGCCTCTCATGTGTGGTAAATCATAAGGGGGAGGAAGTAATGAAACGTTAAAGAGAGGAGCTAACCTCCAATTAAATAAAGTACCATGAGTTTATAGATTGAATAATGTTGACTTGGCTCAGTTTGAACTAGCTTGATTATTTAATTTGAACCAAGTTGGTTGAGGTTTGTAGGCCAAGATGATGAAATTTGAAATTCATAGATGCTCAGGAGTTGGGGGTGTAATATTAGAGGTGTGTTATAAGGTGTCATTTCTGGCCAATAAATGAAAGATGAGTGTTATTTTTTAGTTTTGTTAAATTGGCGCATTTTTATGCATGTAAAATGAGTGTTGATGTATATTATAAAATATATATTATAATATGTTATAGCATGTTATAGTATACTATTATATGTTAGAGCATGTTATGTTATATTACAGTATATTATAATTGAGCTTATATTAATATAAATTATAAAATTATTGATTTAAAGGCAAAAATGAAAAAAAAATTGATCAAATTCATAGGAGTCTGTAGGGTGAGGCATGGTATGGGAGTTGTTTTATTATGTTTTTAGTAAGAAAAATAAGTTTATATATAGAAAATACATACATTTTATTTATTTACTTGAATTAGAGGATTATTTTGGTTTTTGAGTAATCTATAATATAATATAATATACTATAGTATATTATGTTATAGTATGCTGGAATGTACTGTTAAATGCTATCTTAAATTATAATGTGATTTATTATCTTATAGTATAATGCGATTGAGTTCACAGACATACATATTAAAAATGCTCATTTGAAATTCAAGATGGAATTTGATTGAATTTATGAGGGATTTGGGCTGCAGTATCAGAGGTGCGTTATAGATAAATCATGTTGGTGTTAGGGCGGGCAAGTAAATTATGTTGCAATTATGGTGGCAAATATTCACTCTTAATTTTTGTCTTATGATAATTTTAAGAATTTGAACGCCCTTAATTTATCATTTTATTTAATATTTATAAGAAAATCATAATAAATCATATTATATTATAACATAATAAATCATATTATAATGTAAGATATCATTTAACAATATATTCCAACATACTATAGCATAATATACTATAGTATATTTTATAATATTATATTTTATTATAATAAATTTTATATTACACAAAAATCAAAAGAATCTCCTAACACAACTTAATAAATAAAATATTTTTTTTCTATATAAACTTATTTTTCTTACTGAAAATAAAATCATAAAACACCTCTCATGCGGCGCTACCGAGCCTCCTATGAATTCAATCGAATTTCATGATTTTAACCTTCAAATAAATAATTTTATAATTTCTATTATTATAAGCTTGATTATAATAACATAACTTAACATGTGATAACATTCAATAATATAGGGTTTAGGGTTTTAGGGTTTTAGGGTTAGGGTTTAGGGTTTAGGGTTTTAGGGTTTTAGGGTTAGGGTTTAGGGTTTAGGGTTTAGGGCTTAGGGTTTAGGGTTTAAGGGTTAAGGGTTAAAGGTTAAGGGTTAAAACCCACTATAAGGGCTTACATGTTTATTTAAAAATGCGATTACAAAGAGTCCTTAAAGAGACTAAAGGCTCAACTAAAAGAAAAGAAAATACATAAAGGAAAAGAAAAATAAAATCTAATGACCCTTAAGTCTCTACCTAGATACAATAAAAGACAATAAGAAACAACGCATATGATGAATCTATAAAAAAGTCAAGCAACCAACATTTGAAGCTCCATCTTCAGCATTATCAAAACCATAAGTCTAGTTGATCCATAAGTCTTTGAAATTCTTCATTAGCTCAAGCATATGATGAAACAAGATTTTCTCCAACAAAATAATGTCATCAACAACTCAAGAATACTCAAAGAAAAAAATAGTGAAAACACTTTTTTAAAGCAATTATATAAATATAAATTTTAGGCACAGGGTATAAATTTTAGGCACAGGGTTTAGGGTTGAGGGTTGAGGGTTCAGGGTTGGGGGTCCAAGGTTGGGGGTCCGGGGTCTGAGGTCCGGGTTCCAGGGTTCCGGGGTTCGTGGTTCTGGGGTGCGGGGTGCAGGGTGCAGGGTGCAGGGTGCAGGGTTCAGGGTTTTTAGGATTTTTAGGATTTTTAGGGTTTAGGGTTTAAAGGTTTAGGGTTTAGGATTTTTTAGGGTATTTTAGGGTATTTTAGGGTTTTTAGGGTTTAGGGCTTAGGGTATAGGGTATAGGGTATATGGTATAGGGCATAGAGTATAGGGTATAAGGTATATGGTATAGGGTATAGGGTTTAGGGTTTAGGGTTTAGGATTTTTTAGGATATTTTAGGGTATTTTAGGGTTTTTAGGGTTTAGGGTTTAGGGTATAGGGTATAGGGCATAGAGTATAGGGTATAAGGTATAGGGTATAGGGTATAAAGTATAGGGTTGGGGTTTAGGGTTTAGGGTTTAGGGTTTAGGGTTTAGGGTTTAGGGTTTAGGGTTTAGGGTTTAGGGTATAGGGTATTAGGGTATAGGGTATAGGGTATAGGGTTTAGGGTTTAGGGTTTAGGGTTTGGGGTTTAGGGTATAGGGTATAGGGTATAGGGTATAGGGTATAGGGTATTTAGGGTTTAGGGTTTAGGGTTTAGGGTTTTTTTTTCGGGTTTTAGGGTTTAGGGTTTAGGGTTTAGGGGTTTTTTTTTTTGGTTAAAACCCTCTGAAGGGGCTTACGCGTTTATTAATAAAGCGATTACAAAGCATCCTTAAAGAGACTATAGGCTCAACTAAAATAAAAAGAAAATACAATAATAAACTAAGAATCTAATGAGCCTTAAGTCTCTACCTAAATACAAATAATAAAGGTAAAAAAACAAATCCTAAAAAAGCCTCCAAAGATAATTTCTCCCAAGCTTTAGTCCAAAGAGCCAAACTAGTTAATTCTTCAAATTTAAACCTTCTTATCACCTGAAATTTAGAAAATAACTCCAAGCAAAATAGGTTATAGTTAATCATATGAAGAAATACACCCATAAAAAATTTTGGCTCAGAACATAAAAATTCTATTAAGGAAAAATTGAATACCAAAGATTTCAATATAATTATTAATGGGCAATAGAAAATTATAAATAGAGAAAGAAAATGATTCGGCCCAACCATACCCGAGAAACACTTACAGCCAACATAATAGATATAGCACCACCAAATGTCCACTAAGATATAATTCCAGCCAAACAGCAAAATATAAAAGATCCCAACCACCCTTTGAAGCACAGTAATTTTCCAAAGAAAAATCATTAAACCAACCAAATCAACATTAATAAACCACATACAGCCAGCACCATCCAGCTCAAAAATGAACCAGTAAAACCAACAAAACCAGCCAGTCAACCATAACAGAAACTTGCCCAAATAATTATAAAGAAAAATGGCAAACAAATCCTTCCAAAAAAGAATTAAAAAAATAAACATCATAGCCAACATTAAACACGTATATAAGGTAAACCAGTTTTGTCCAAATTAATAATTCCCTTTAATAAAAAGGGAATATTATTATTATGAAACAAAGTAAGATGATCTAACTTGGAACCAGTTTTAGCTAAGAAATCAGTAGCTGAATTTCCCTCTCTCCAAATATGAGAAATTTTATAGTCAAGATGAGAGAGCATTCTCTTAATATCTTTGATAATGTAAAAGGTTTCAAAATTACCTTTTTTCTCAACAGAAATCTCTTTGATAGAAATAAGGGCATCAATCTCTAACCAAATTTTCCAATAACCAAATGTAAGACAAATTTTAAGAGCTTCATAAATAGCCTTTAATTCAGCAACTAAAACAGAACATTTGTTAAGAGGAGTAGCAAAAGCCATAACAAGATTACCTTTGTCATTTCTCAAGATACCACCACAGCCATACAAACCGTCTTTAACAGAGCCATCCGTATTTATTTTTATGAAATGTATGTCAGGTTTTTTCCAGATAACAAATTTAAAAGTAGATTCATGTAGCTCCTCAAAAATATTAGCATTTAATTTGTTAGCAACAAATTTAAATCCACGAAATTGCTTAAAATTAATCAAATTCACCTTATAAAGACTGTTAATCTTCTCTTTGGTTCTAGCAATTATACGATTATGATTCATAGGAATATTTCTATGTTTAACATCATTTCTTTCAATCCATATGAACCAAATAAGAGAGACAGCAGTAACAGTTTTAATATGACCTCTAGTAGTATTAGAAAGGATAACAGTTAAAAAATGATTAAAGGATAAATGCCCACTAAAGTAATTAGTATTAAAGAAATTATCAAACCATATCCAAACTTTAGCAGCTATAGGGCCATTAATAAAAACATGGTTAATATCCTCAATATGATAACAGCAAAGGCATTTAGTCTTTTAATCCATATGAACCAAATAAGAGAGATAGCAGTAACAGTTTTAATATGACCTCTAGTAGTATTAGAAAGAATAACAGTTAAAAAATGATTAAAGGATAAATGCCCACTAAAGTAATTAGTATTAAAGAAATTATCAAACCATATCCAAACTTTTACAGCTATAGGGCCATTAATAAAAACATGGTTAATATCCTCAATATGATAACAGCAAAGGCATTTAGAAGGAAGATAAAAACCCTTTTTCCAAAGAACAACATCAATAGGAATATAACCTCTTAATATTCTCCAAACAAGAATG
>NW_021320149.1:319284-322086 GCF_001605985.2 Dendrobium catenatum
CAACTTCGTCCCGGACAAACCTGGAGCAGAACTGATACTACAGTGTCTTATCTACAAACCCATCTGCCTTCCAAAAAACCTGGGCTGAATTTTTGGAGCCCACACTGTGTCTGCCTCTAAAGCTTTCGAGGAGATAAAGAGGAGAATGGTAGAAGCTCCAGTTATGCGTCTACCTGATTTTTCAAAAGTTTTTTATTATTTTTTTATTTTTTTTCCCGATTTTTCAAAAGTTTTTGAAGAAACTTGCGATGCATCTGGGATCGAAATAGGAGGAGTTTTATCGCAAGAGGGACATCCCGTCGTGTATTTTAGTGAGAAATTAAATGACATCCAACAACGATACTCTACCTATGATAGAGAGTTTTATGCTATCATTCAATCCCTTAGGTATTGGAGACACTATTTACTTCCCCAAGAGTTTGTCATCTTCTCTGACCACAAAGCCCTGAGGGCACATAAATTCACAAAAAAAAACCAATGCCCGACATGGCCGCTGAGTTGAATTTCCTATAAGAATACACCTACACCATCCGACACAAAGCCGGAGCTAAAAATAAAGCGGCAGATGCCCTAAGTCGTCGAATGTTGATAACCCGAGAAATGAGAATTGAAGTGATTGGATTCGAACGTCTTAAAGAGGACTATAAAGACTGCCCTGATTTTAGTGAGATCTATTCTCTTTTGACTTCCGGACGTGAGCGTACAATCAATGATTTCTTAAAAAAAGATGGATACCTATTTAAGGCCCAAAAGCTCTTTATTCCCCAAACGTCTCTTCGTGAATACATTTTCTGGGAATTACATGCAGGAGGTTTAGCTGACCACTTTGGACAATCCAAGACTATTGCCGCGTTAGAAAGCCAATTCTATTGGCCCAGCCTTAAGCGTGACGTTAGTAAACTTTTAAGGAGATGTCACACCTACCAAATTGCCAAACAACGCAAGCAGAATACGAGACTCTACTCTCCACTCCCCGTACCCAATTGCCCTTGGCAGGATGTAAGTATGGATTTCGTCCTTGGCTTACCCAAGACTGTTAGGAAGCACGATTATGTCTGTGTGGTCGTTGACCGGTTCTCAAAAATGGCCAATTTCCTTACATGTTCTAAACCTTTTGACGTCTCTCAAATCGCTAAGCTCTACTTTGACGAAATAGTTAGACTTCATGGCCTACCAAAAAGGCAAAAAACATCATTTCAGATAGAGATGTTAAGTTTACAAGTTACTTTTGAAAAACTCTGTGGCACAAGATGGGTGCGAAACTTCAGTTTTCTACAGCCTTTCACCCCCAAGCCTATGGACAAACCGAGGTTGTTAACAGGAGCTTAGGAAACCTCTTAAGGACTTTGGTAGGTGAAAACATTAGGGATTGGGACTCTAAGCTTCCCATCACGGAATTTGCCTATAAAAACTCTATCAATCGAGCCACTGGTCTAAGTCCTGCTAAGATGTTATACGGATACCAACCTAAACAACCCATTTCTAGTTACCATGAGTCCTAGGGGTAGAACATCAGAGTTTACATATGCATTTGCATCCCATCTCCAGGAGTTACATACAGAGATTAAAAAGAAAATTGAACAAAGTAACACCAATTATAAACTTATTGCTGATAACAAAAGAAGGTTTAAAGAATTCAAAGTTGGAAACTTTGTAAAGGTACGGATCTGCCCGGAGCATTTTCCTCCAGGCTCCGTAAAGAAGTTGCATGCTAGAAGCGCCAGCGCTTTTAAGATACTTTCAAAGGTTAATAGTAATGCTTATTGCTGGACCTTCAAAAAGGTTTTAATATTAATCATACATTTAATATAGAAGATTTAGTAGCCTTCGAGGGTCCTGAGTTTAACCCCAGTAATCCACTTCATAATGAGTCTTGTGTGACCCACCTAGTGAGATCCCAGACTACATCCACTTCCCAATTTGCCTCATTTACCCAATGCGGAGAAGATCGAAGCAATCCATGATGATGAGATCATTTCTATGAAAGGAGAGCGCCGAAGATACCTAGTTCACTGGAAAGAAACATCGGAGACAGAGGATATATGGATTGATCGAGATGAGCTACAGAGTTTAGACCCATACCTCCTAGAGCTGTACAAGAGCTCCATAGACACTTACCCAACGGGGTCGAGTTTTTTCCCACCTGGGGAGAACGATGAGGACATCGACAGGCGTTATTGACGAGTATATCAATGCAGGAGTCGTAAATCGATGGCTACGATCCACAGTCTTTATTTCTGATGCTTAGTCTTTATTTTAATGCTTTTATGTATTAATTATTATTTCCAGTTGTAACCTTTCTTTTGAGTCTGCTTGAGTTGTAGCCCTAGGGGCATATGAATCATTGTATTTTTTTCTTAGGCCTATATATTGTGTCCTCCTCTATAGTCACGACCCAACCCGACCAGGACGGATCCCGCTCGCATTGGGCCGCGACACAACTATTGAAAATCCAGGATCTAGCTTTGGAATTTGCTTCAGAACTTTCTTCCAAATATTAAATAGACAGAAAAATACAGAGCTATTATAATCATCCAAATACAGAACAGTTCATATATATTTTCTTTCTTTCATCAAAACAATCATATACAATACAATACAATTCATGGCTTCAGACAGAAATAACATAACAGAACAGAAAAGCCATGACTGTACCAAAAATCAAAAGTACAAAAATACCTAATCTCAGATCAGACACAGAACTTCTAGTACAAGACCTCCTTCCCTTTCCCAGAACCTGAAAACCACGCAGAAAACAAGATGAACTAACACAGCTCAGCAAGACATCACTCACCAATCTAA
>NW_021320150.1:0-858 GCF_001605985.2 Dendrobium catenatum
AATGTCCTTGAAGAAATAACATAAATTTATTAGATGAACTAATGAATTGGATGATTAGCTACCCTGTTTGCCAGATCCTTTTTTCTTAAAATATTAATATGTGCCATTACTTTCAAATTTCTGCGGTTTTATATCCTTGCGGTTTTATATCCGTATGGCCCGGTTATAGGTTGATGATGATCAAAATCTCTGTTTCTGAAATTCAGTTAATTTTTGCTATATGAATATTTAATCATGGATCCTCAGTTTCTAGTCTTTCTGTTCATGAATGATTGTGAGTCTATTCCTTGCTTGCATCATTTATATGCTTCTTCCTAAGTCTTAGGTGTTAGTGATGCCATATAATTGTATATCTCATGGTATATTTTGTTTCGTAGTTTAACTAACAAATGGCATGATACATTTATATATTCTTGTTTGCTTCTAGTCTTCTTGGGCATTAAATATACATATACGATTCAGGTTCTATTGCTGATATCATGAAAGTTGGAGGATACAAGCTATCGGCATTGGAGATTGAAACAGTACTTTTAGAGTTAAGTACTCATCTCTAAACCCACCACAATTAGCATATTGAGCAGTGGCTTCTCTAGCTTCAGATTTCATAGAAATACAAAGCTCTAGCAACCAGGCATCACACATCACTCTTCTCATATGCTTCTTTTATGGATCTGGCCTCATTAATTAATGAATTATCTCTTCCAGATTATAATTCTTAGCTTGTTGTGATGTAATTTGATAAATCATTTATATAGTATATTGTTCAATAATACTTCCGGAAGTTTACAATTTAGTTTGTCATCTTGTGCAGCCTTTGTTTTTTTAGTAAATCTTATAATGGCGGGCATGTATATAAAC
>NW_021320150.1:5675-8733 GCF_001605985.2 Dendrobium catenatum
TATTAATTAATAACTAGATGCTATATGAAAATATAATAAATATGATTAAGAATAATTTAATTAATTTTGTTGTAATGAGATAGTAATGTATTAATCATTTTTATCAATAACTATTTTTAAAATTTTATTTGAGCTATTAGATTTTAAATCCAAAATAAGTACTCAAAAAATTTCTTAATCAAATTTAGGCTTCGTTTGAGTATGTCTGCCGCCCAAACGATGCCTTAATCTCTATCATATTAAATAATTTTCAAAATTTAGCACCCTCAAAATTTAGTAAATTTATTCAACTTCCTCGATAACTAGCAATATAAATACATAAATAAATAAAAAGGATTATCAGATCACATTGAAAAAACGAAAAATATTTGAAGGGGAGAATCATTGTTCGATTGTATCATCATACCTCCACCCGCGGTAGAGGTTTCCCAACAGTACCTGCCTTCCTAATACCATGCAAAGGGTTGGAGAGCGCCATGACAAACTAAAAAAAAAAAACACATCATAAATAAAATGTGCAGAAAGGCAACTTGATAATTGAGATATTTAGACTTCGTTTGGAGCTTTCTTACTACTTTTTAAAATGATTTTTAGTAAAAAATTTGTTTGATTGATAAATTTTTATACTAAAAAACTGCTTTAAAAAATAGTAAGAAAGTTATTCCAAACAAAAGCCTTAGGTTTCGTTTGAGATGGCTTTCTTACTGCTTCTCAAAACGATTTTTTAGTACAAAAATTTTATATTTTTTACTAAAAAGTTATTTTTAAGAAGAGTAAGAAAGTTGTCCCAAACGAAGACTTAGTTATCTTCATTTACCTCTGTCATGCCATAGCGTTCCAAAAGCCGGTGTCCTGTTATCTCCTCCCATTGTTTCATTATAGGATAAGGAAGGGCTGATGACCCACACATCTAAGAAAAATGGCAAAATCAATGGTTATTCTCAGAGAACTAAATACAGGTAGCACAATATTTGAAATATTTAGACAGAATACAGAAATGAACAACCATCCAACAGCAGCAGTCTTGGCAAAAATCCGAGAAGAGAATGTAATTGAAGATTTTGGATCCTCTTCTTGTTGTTCTAGGTCCTGGTTAGAATTAATATGGATCGTATGGGAGTAACTCATGCCAAGTTTTCGTACGAAAAGGTGCATTTCACAAAAGGAAACCCTTCTGAATAGAGATATTATTCTGTGTGGATACCGGAGGAGAAGAACCGTCCGGTTTTGTCTCTGTGAACGGTAAAAGCGTAGCATGAACAGTAAAAGCACAGTGAGCATAGAGATAAACTGGACGGTTCTCACCGACCGGTGTCCTGACAGAATAATTCATCTCTGAAATATCCCTATACCAAATTTAACAAAACAACTGAAACATTTGGCATAAATTTGTTCATGCCGGGTTATAGCTGGATTGAAATAGTTGGTATGTGTGCTCACACCAGTTGCTGTTTTGAGCTTTAAACTTAACAAAGCTCACAGCGTTAATTAAAGAGATGTGCTTTGTATTGGATGAATAAACTTTGGATTCTTCTTGCAGTTCATGTAAGGCCTAAGTCCAGATTCCAGATACAATGCATCAATTAATATGGTAGTTAAATTGATTAGTTACAGGCTGTATAAGTTGGTCGTATAAGTTGCTTGCTGGTTGTAATGAACAGCTAGCTATACAGAGTTTTGAATATCTAGCCTATATATGTAACGCGATCTAAAGAATGAAATAAGAAATGCGGTGCCTATTTTTCTGCTTCATTGCTTGCCTGCTGTGCTTTCATCTCCTGCTCCAGGGCTCTCATTGTTTAGAGCCTGGAATCTGTTAAACCGGTCCAGCCGGTCACGGGCTCACAAGACGGATGCGGAACTCTTCCGCTCCTGCAGGAGTCGTGTGAGCCGCCGAAGCAAATGAAGCATTTTAGGAAGGATTTTTTAGGGGTTTGGGAGGGAAATCTGAATGTAGGGACTGTTTAGGGATTTCCTTTTGATTTGTATGCATTAAATTCTTTGTTTTCCTAGAGTTAGTGCATCTTGAATTTGGCTGAATTTGATATCTCTTAGATTTAGGTTTTTCTTTGGGGCGTCTAGAGATTTGGCAGTGATCTATCCTCCTCTCGAATTGAGGATCAATTGTATCTTGCTATTTTCCGTTTCCCTTTTATAAAAAAAATACAAATTATTTACTGTTTTTGTGATTTTGTGCGGACTTTTGTGGAGAATTCTCGCTGTTTTCCGAAGATTGATAAAAAATACTTGAGATCTCCAAGTGTTTCCTATCAGAACCAAATGAGACAGGAAGAACTATAAAACAATTGTAATTGGTGAGCGTAGGGATGCAGATTCAGATATTTTTTTCAGGAACATGGCAGCCCATCCCTACAAGTTCACCCACTATATGAAACGGACTAGAGTACAGGTACTCAATTTAGCTATCCTTTCTTGAGTATGGATGCTTTCTGAAGTAGTAGCTGGAAAATTTAATGATTGATGATGAGAATATTATCAAGATTTAAAAAAAAAAGTTCATTTTCTTCATGTGCTGGTCTCACTCAGAAGAAACGAGGCTGAAAACAAGGGTTCATTTTTATGAGAAGTGGTATCCATGAAAATAGAAAATTTTAAAACAGTCGAGTGATAACATTATGGCTTTTTTTGGGACGGCTTTGTAGCTGCTTTTTAAAGCGGTTTTTTAGTACAAAAATTAAAACTTTTGTATTAGAAAGCTGCTTTAAGAAGCAATAAAAAAGCCATCCCAAACAAAGCTGATATCTCTTTTTAGTGTTTGAGTAGCAAACAAACACACATTTTAAAGCTCTTAAATCAAATGTAACTATTGTGAGTTTGCATATGCATAAGGAAACAATCAAAATTTTTAAGGGAAATGTTCCCAGATTTGTTGAAATACGGGTGGAAGTTCAAGAGAACTGCCATAGAAGTTTTGTATCCTATGATTCTACGAGGAATCCTATTTATTTAGAATACAAGTGTTAGGATAGGCTTCTCCCCAAAAGTACTTAGGGACACTATTTAACAATGTCCTAATAATATTAAGAAAATGTCTAGT
>NW_021320150.1:12975-16292 GCF_001605985.2 Dendrobium catenatum
ATTTGGAGCAGAATTGCAAAAAGGCCCTTTAATTAAGGATATTTAAAAATTTCAATAAATACATAAAACTTCAAAATTTCATAACTAATTCAAGAAAAATCCAAATCAGTCAAACTCACTTGCATTAAACTCATAATAGTTTATAATATTTATTAAAAATATTAAAGTTCCATAAAATCATTAATTTCAAAAAGTCAACAAACCGGTCAACTTTAAGTCAAAATCAGTTAAAAGTTTCAAACCTTCATAATAAAATGTAGAAAAATCCGATTTCGGCGTACTTACAGTCCAACTGATCGCATTAAGCTCTAGTATGTTAATAAAATATTAGTTTTCCAGAAAAAACCCTTTATCAAAAAGTTAATACTCAACCCCTTAATTAAATGATTAAATAATCCGAAAAATTCCAGAATTTAGTATTTAGTTCTAAACTCCAGAAAATATTAATTTAATGTTTAAAACACTCAACAAACCTTTTAAAACATAACAACCATCCCAAAGATGAAGTTTATTGGCTGGACTACTCCGGGCTGCGGGGCTACGTGTCATAAGGAGGCTTGTTCCTCGAGCCTGGTGGCACAACGTCATGAATGGATTCTAAGGGGTATTAAACCTTAAAATAAATTAATCATTAATTATTTAACCTTTTAAAATCTCTAATTTAATTACATTAATTTGGTTTATCGGATGGACTACTCCGGGCTGCGGGGCCAAGTGTCCTATGGAGGCTGGTTCCTCGAGCCTGGTGGCACAACGCCACGAATCAATTAATGGAAAACTTAAATTAATCAATCCTTAAAATCAGCAATCAAACTTTTTTTAATACAATTCATTAACCCTTAACCTTTAATCAAATCAAATCATTTAATTATATCGGGTACCACTAGGTAACCCAAGCCTACGAGACTATTAAGTTAGCCCCAAGGAAGGTGAAATAAACTTCACAACCTCGGTATGAAACAAATGTGGTTTCCAACAAATAATTAAGAATTAATTCTAAAATTTATTCAAAGTCATTAAGATTTAAATTTTAATTAAATATCTCTTAAGCCTTTCAACCAATCGAATCTTAAGTAACTTTAATCAAATATTATGCTTAGGAAATATCAAAACCACACAGCCTACCTCACACACTTTAGATGGTTTGCTAAGATCACCGACTCTAATTTTAGGATAGGCCGGTGTTTTACTTTCCTGCTGTGTGTCGGGTTTTTGAGTTTTTATTGCTTGTTGTTTGCTAGTTTAGAATTGGTGTGTTTATTTACTTACCTGTTTACTGCACTTTCTACTGTAGTCATTTGTGCGTTAGATCTACCCTTAGGTTAGGAGCGATCTTTTTATAATAATTTGGTTTTGAGCAGATGGTCGTGCTCGTACAAGACATTGAAATTAAATGGGGCAATTAATAAAAATCAAATATATATACTCTTTGCACAGGTACCTGCTGCGCTTAAGACCCCCTTTAAATAAAAAAGAGCATGGCCAAGTGTGGCTCAGATAATGCATTTCAAATTTCATATAATAACTGCTTGGAATTACATATATAATTGTTGATTATTAGGATAACCTTGTAGGATTAAGTCTAGATTTTTCTATTTTAAATTAATGTAAATTTGATTGAATAAGGTTGTAAATTTTTGAAATGATTTAAGATTAAGATATGAATATCCAATTTGAATTCCAAAGAGGAGAAGACATCCCAGAGTCTTTTTCCATTTGGAAGTCAAATTATGATGCTTTTCAAATATCCAAAGAGGAAAGATAACACCCCATTCAAGGGGGAGTTTCTTTCCATTTGGATATCCGGAACCGACGAATCAAGATGATCGTGAGAAAACGAAGAAATGGGCGACGAGAAGAATCACAAATCTTAAAATCATTTAAGTCTTAGAATAGAATCCGGGTTGTTGTCAGTAGTGCCCTGCCACTTTACTTTTCTTCAAATTCTATGATGTAATATTATAAGGCATTTGCCTATGGACATTCAATTTGAAATATTTAATTTTATTTATTTATTTAATTGATTGTGCATTAGAAATATCTGTTTTTCTATTCTTTTTATTTGCATGTCGCATTTAATTTAGCTTGGAATTCGAATTAAGACTCTTAGAGGTTTGTCAAAAATTCTTCTACTCTAATTAAATAAAATTTTTAAGATAAGATAGAAACTCTAAACGCTTTTAAGAAGTAAGCTCGGACTCACCGAAGGTTTTTCATACATTCATATTATACTTTCTCTACCTTGTTAGGCACCTCCCGGCCTGCGGGTTCTGGCAGACCACCTGGCCTATGAGGGTGCCGATCTGTCAAGGGGATGTTGTGCAATCTCTAGAAAAAAAAAATATTTTCTAAGCCAAAATTTTTAAACTGCTACATATTGATTTATGCATTTTATCGAGTCGATTAGCATGCATCGCATTAGTAACAAATTAAAAAAAATAGTCTAATATTTAATCGCATTTATTTAGGCATCAAATACCCGACATAGGTTAGGGGGTCAATTAAGGATCTGCTCTAGATGTCGACCCCATTCCTCCGAACTTTTCTATGCAATGTCCCTACCACTCAACAATAAATGATTGGACTCATATTTTAAAATCGTTTAGGTGATTTAGCTGGCTCCCCAATCAATGCCGGGGTAAGACCATATTTGCATTGCACTAGTTAGGTTCGTGCCAATTTTAAGTGCCCAATTTAGACTTAGGTTCCGAGGCTGGCTCGGGCCATAAGACCTCAACCTCCGGGAATTAAATCTCAACTTTCTAATAAAATTGATCACTTAAACATTAAATCTCTTTCCATCAAATTTAAGCCCAACACTTAGGATAGACTGGGGTGTTTATGAAGTAATTCAGAATCTCAAAACACCTCCTACTTCTTCTCCTTTGATTCTAGAAATAACTGTTCAAACCTTAACAAATCCCTATATAAAATCCAACTCTTACCCTCCTTTGATATCAGACTTTGAAACTCCAAATAAAATTTATACCGTTATTTTAATTGAGAGTGTTCGTAGGAAAAATTTCAATTTTTCTACGATGTAATTAACTACGAGGGCTTGCGCTCGTATGAGATTTAAAAACCCAAACCTGATTTTCAAAATCAATTTTTTTTTAACCTCAGTTAATTCTCTTTGGGAAAATCAAACCCGACGATCATTATCGTCATTTTCAGACGATCGGTAATTATTGATATCTTCTTTCTTCGGAGAGATATATCAATTATTATCGTGGTTTTGATTAAGAAAGTAATGATCTTTAATCCATATTAGCATAGTCAGACACTCGATTAAATTCCATTTTGATCCTTCGGGGTCA
>NW_021320151.1:0-2214 GCF_001605985.2 Dendrobium catenatum
TTACTTAGGCTTAACAACCTAATTACTAGACTCAACACTCTAGCCACATGTTCGTTCACATTGTTCCCTCTCATCAAATTATTAATTTCAGACCATGAATAATCATTAGTGTTAATCAAATGATGGGCTCCGGCTCCCCCTGTCCTTAAGTTCAAAAAGGCTCCTAAGTCATACTTAGTGATTTCAATTTTTTGTTTGAAGACATAGGAACTGATTATAGAGTGGTCAAAATTAAAAGACATGTTGGCAAGGAAGAAATGGAAGGTTTCCTTATTGTAGAGATGGATGAGGGTAAGGATAAAACCAAATTGAGTTGAAGCAAATAAGTTCATTACCTGAAATGTAATTTGTTCTTGGATAAGGATTCTTGAGGGAGTGATTTTCGCAGAGGCAAACCTAGGAAAGATTCCTCATTTGCTTTGGAAAGGAAATTTTCAGAGGAATTTCTACGTGGTTTCTTAGCCAGAACCTTTTGCCTCTGACTTGAGCTCTCCATTTGGAAGAAGATCTAGAGTACGAAAGAGATTAAAAGTGAAGTTTTGAGTGTGACTGTTGAGTTCAAAAGCCCTTCTATTTATTAAAAATGATACGTTCGTACCAGATGAAATAATTTCATCTAGTACGAAATTTTCAATTCATCCTGTGCGAAAAATTTTTGTTTGGACGATCAAAAGCATCAAAATGAAAAGGCTTTTCATAATCAACACAACTTACGATGCATCCTTTCGTACCGACTTTTGACCAGTTTGATCGTATAGACGAACACGTGTTCATCCCGTGACTATCAGAACTTATATCATTTTAATGCAATTAAAACCGTCCCCTATATTGTACCGGCATGTGGTCGTCCAGATGAACTAAAGGTTCGTATGTACGAAGTTCATATTAAAAACTACTTTATCCATTCAACCGCTTTATTCATTCATCTCGTCGTTTGAAAAAATTTTTGTCTCGGACGATCGTGTCGATCGTACAGATGAAGTGACAATAAAACACTGAAAATTGCATTCAAACGGTTCAAAATCTGATAGTTTGTCACATTACATACATCGTCCCGTACGAAAAAATTTCATCCCGGACGATTGTCACTCAAAAATTTTTCAATTTTATGCTATCAATCAAAACCAAGACACAAAACACACTAAAAACATTAAACAACTAAAAAACACAAACTTAAAAAAATCACACAAATAAAATAAAAAACTCATAAAGAACACAAAAACATTTAATTAGAAAACAAACATCAATGTTGCAAAAATTTTTTTATTTAAGCATTCAAATCAATCACACCAAGCCTTGTTCTTAATGCACTGAAAGTATCAAAGGCTAAAGGTTTTATAAAAATGTCTGCCAGTTGATTTTTGGTAGAAACATGATTGAGTTTAATTTGTCCTTTGGATACATGATCCCTTATGAAATGTTGCCTTATGTTTGTGTTTGGTTCTTGAATGTTGAATAGGATTTTTAGAAATGCAAATAGCACTATTGTTATCACAATAAATTGAAATAGTACCTATAGTCAATCTTAAATCAATCAACTATTATTTCAACCAAAGTACTTGTGCCACACAACTTCCTAATGTAATGTATTCAGCTTCTGCAGTAGATAGAGCTATTTAATTTTATTTTCTACTGGACCAAGAGACTAGAAAATTTCCAATAAATTGACATGTTCCAGAAGTGCTATTTCTATATACCCTACAACCTACAAAGTCAGAATTTGAATAACCAATTATATCAAATGAAGAGCTAAACTTAGGATACCAGATTCCTAAATTCTGAGTTCCTAACAGATATCTTAAAACCCTTTTCACTGCTGTCAAATGTGATTCTTTTGGATCTGATTGAAATATATCACACAAACAGACACTAAACATGATATCGGGGTGGCTAGCTGTCAAGTAAAGCAATGATCCAATTATCCCTCTAAATTTCTTTTGATCAATAGATTTTCCTTTAGGTTCCTTATCCAACTGAACTGAGGAACTCATTAGGGTACTAATAGGTTTAGCATTTTCTATTTCATACTTTTTGAGTATGTCCTTAACATACTTTGACTGACTAAGAAATATATCTTCCTCAATTTGCTTAATGCTAAATCCTAGAAAGTAACTCAAATCTCCCATTAGACTCATCTCAAATTCACTACTCATTATTTTAGAAAAATCATCACAAAGATTTTTATTTGAAGATCCAAAAATGATATCATCCACA
>NW_021320151.1:3038-6526 GCF_001605985.2 Dendrobium catenatum
TCATTCTCAAATTCTCCTCCATGATCACTTTGAATTGATATAATTTCACACCCTAGTTTTCTTTGAATCCAAGTCAAAAAATTTCTAAATTCCTCAAATGATTCACTCTTATAAAATAGAAATCTAACCCAAGTGAATCTTGAGTAATCATCCACAAGAACAAATCCATATACCTTTCCTCCTAGACTCACAGTTTCAACTGGTCCAAAAAGATCCATATGTAAAATCTCTAAAGGTTTACTAGTTTTAAGATCCTTATTGGACTGAAAAGAGGACTTCACCTACTTCCCTAATTGACATGCATCACAAAGGTGATCCTTAATAAAGTATAGTTTAGGTATACCTCTTACTAAGTTCTTTTGGGTAATCCTCGTAAGGTTTTTCATACTAGAATGACAAAGTCTCCTATGCCAAAGCCATGAATCATCAGATACAATTTTCAAACAAAATGCAGTAGGAGTTTGAATGCAATTTAAATCTAGCATATAAACATTGTTTACCCTTTTTTCATTCAAAGCATCTTTACCATTTTGGCTTAATATGCAGCTAGTGGGAAAAAATTTCACACAATATCCTTTATCACATAGCTGGCTTATACTTAATAGGTTATGCTTTAAGACTTCTACTAATAACACATTCTCAGTGTAAAATTTATTAAGATTTCCAATCATACCTAATCGAACCACCTTCCTTGTGGTGTTATCTCCAAGTGTAACCTTGCCTCCGATCCTGGCTTCCAGCGTTATGAATTGAGCAGTATCTCCAGTCATATACTTTGAACATCCGTTGTCCAGGTACCATATGCTCTCACGAGGTCTTGTGTGAGAGCGATTCTCTTCTTGATCTGGTTTACCAAGATTATCTTCCATTAAGCACATATTAGTGACTTCCTCTTCCTTCTAAGTCTCTGATGAATCTGAAGCTGAGTCCGCCCAGAAAGCTCTTTAAAAATTTTTTTCCCTTCTTTACAATTGGTTTCTCTTCAACCTTCTCCTTGCTAGGAGTGACTTTGAGTTTTGGACATTCAGTCTTGATATGACTAGGTTTCCTGCACTCATAGCAAATCACTTCATTAGAAACTTTGGCATTTCTATTAAATTTACCTCTATTCCAATGCTGGTGTCTCTTCTGCTTCCTCTTTAGAAAGCTTTTGATTTGTCTAGTCATCAATGCAATGTCATCTTCATCCTCAGGTTGTGAGTGTTTACTCTCAAACTCTTTGACATTTAGTGCTATGTTCTTCTCCCTTCGTGGTTCACCAGCATCAATCTTTCTTTGGCAAACTCCTTGCTCATAAGCAATTAGCATACCAAGAAGATTGTCAATAGAGTAAATGTTTAGATATTTAGACTCTATAATTACTGTAATTTTAGCATCATAAGAAATAGGTAAACAACGATGAATTTTGTTAACCATTTTAGCATTCGTTAGTTCCCTACCTAGTGCATGCAAAGAGGTGACTATTTGTGTGAATCTTGTGTACATATCAGAAATGGATTCATTTGGTTTCATGCAAAATAGTTCATAATCATGCAACAAGATATTAAGTATAGATTGCTTAACCTCATTAGTCCCCTCATAAGTTATACAAAGTCAATCCCATATGTCCTTCCCACTTTTGCAAGTGGAAACCTGCATGTAGTCTTCTGATTTTAAAGCATAAATGAAACTATTCAAGCATTTGGCATTAAGTTGTGCTAAGTCACATTCTTCTACTGTCCAGTTCACAAAAGAGGTTTCAATTCTAATTCCATCAACTAATCTAGTTGGTTTTGTATACACTTCCTGAACTAAGTTCTACATACGATAATCAAGTGACTGTTAAAATGTAGACATGTGTGTTTTCCAAAAATAAAAAAGTATATTATCGAATAGTGGAGGTCTAGTTATAGAGTAACCCTCGGGTATATTTTGATTTCCAAATGTAGCCATCTACGTTAATCAAAGAGTAGTCTAAACTTATGATTTTGAAATAAAGCTCTGATACCACTTATTGAAACTCGTTCACTATTAATTAGGTTGCTAAACCTAAGTTTATGTCCCAACGGCTAACTAAGAGGGGGGGGTGAATTGGTAATTTAAAAAAAATTTACCCTCTTAAAATTTGGAAATGAAAACTAACTTTAGTGAGTTTTGTAGAAAATTTTTTCAACCACTGTTTTAATAGTAAAAACACAAAACTAAAAGGCAGTAAAAAAAAAAGACACGAGGTTTATAGTGGTTCGGTCAAAACCAGACATACATCCACTCCCCGGAGGCACCCTCCGAGTATTGCACTAATACCAATAGTGACTCTTCTTTTGCACCCACAGCAAGGCGGAAAAGCCTTTACTAACACTCTTTCCACCACTATCCGGTGCAGCAGAGAATCGTCGTCTTTTTACACTATCCCCTGTGTTGGCATAGAACTTTCATCCTTTCACACTCTCCTAGTGTAGGCAGAGAACCCTTCGTCCTTTCACACTCTCCTAGTGTCGGCAGAGAACCCTTCGGCTATTCACACTCTCCAAGTGTGGGTAGAGAACCCTTCATCCTTTCACACTCTCCTAGTGTGGGCAGAGAACCCTTCGTCCTTTCACTCTCTCCTAGTGTGGGCAGAGAAACCTTCAGCTATTCATACTCTCCAAGTGTCGGCAGAGAACCAGATCTCCTTGATAGATCTTCTCACAAAAAATCTAGAAAGGAAGAAATAAAAGTGTGAAGTAAATTTAAAATCACAAGTAGAGATTCTTACCTTTGAATACCAAATGAAGCCTTCACGCTCCAGTAGTAGGAATCCTTCCTTGAACACTCTCTTACACTCTCTCCTTGACACTTTTTTCAATAGGCACGAAGATCAATGGACAAAAAGATTATGTGGCAGTTTAGTTTGGACTATATATAGGAAAGACACAAAAAACTATCCAAAAACTACAAATTCTCAAGTCAATACGAGTTGTATCATCCCGTACAATCGTGGATCATCCTGGACGATTTTACTTAAGTGTGTTGGAAATAAACCTAATGTATATGGGTACGAAATGACTTCATTCACACATATCATCCCATACGAACTAGGTTCGTCTGGTACGAGCAGTTATTCCATAGGTCGGTTCCAAAAATCTGCAGAATGACACTTAAGTTTCAGAGTCGGTTCACTTCGTCCTTGTACAAAGTTGAGGTTCATCTAGACAAAATTTTTACCGAGAGAAAATCAGCTCGGGACGAATACACTTTGTCTTGGACGATATCAATCAAGAGAGCAACTCGTCCTGGAATGAATACACTTTGTTTTTGAATGAAAATTTTCCAGAGAACATTTCGTCCTGGGATGAATACACTTCATCCTGGACCATCAGGACTTAGAAAAATTTTCTTCAACCCCAATTCGTTCCAATTCTCTTATAGAGGAGGTAACTGATCTGATCAAATTTCTCAAGATCTCCTTAAGTGTGTGTGTGTGTGTGTATTCACTCAATTATAATTGTTGAGTCTAGTAATTAGGTTGT